>NW_004955454.1:12703327-12766986 GCF_000276665.1 Chinchilla lanigera | reverse complement strand
GAGCCGCGGGGTGCGCGCCCGCCGAGCGGGACCCCGCGCCGGAGAGGAACCCGGCGGGGAAGCGCCCGCTTCGGGCCACACGGTCGGCGCCTCCCGGGAAGGAAACGAGTCCGTTCGCGTGGCTTTTTCCTTTTTAAAATGTCTAGTTTTCTGCTCCAGTTTGAAGCACTTCGATTTTGCTTTTGTAACCGTTTGAGATAAGGTCCCCTGAAGGTGCTGGAGATAATTCTTATTTCCCTGTGACTCGGCAGACTAATGTTAGCGCTTATGAAACAAACGCCCTATGCTATTTAAGGCTGTTCATATCCAAATACGAGCCTTTTTAGTAGAGATCCGCTGTCGTATTTTTTTAGAGTATCAGTGACTTTTGTAAATTAACTGTCCAATTACCTTCTAAACTGTGGACTGCAGAGATTTTCAAAAATTGTTTTGTTACTTTTCCCCAACTATGGGAAATTGTAGGGTTTATTGTACTTCAGTGGAATTTTCTTGAAGTCTGTTTCCAATAATGAATACAACTGCAGATATCCACATATATGCTTTCTGCTAAATGATGTGATTATTAAGTTTAAAAAGAAAGCGAAAAGAAAAAGAAAACAAACTTCAAGTTTCCATGCCCTTCAAAATATGTGTTTCATTTTCTGGGAGACGTACTGCTTTGGAAATACACTTCTGAGAGTGAATAGAAAGTTTATATTCCTTGCAGAGATCCCTAAAGTCAATAGAAGACTTTAGTGTCTGATTACAGGCATTAATAGGATAAGAAACTGATTTCTTCGCTTTTATCTTGACTTTTGTTTTGAAACGTCTTTTATTATTATGAACTTTAAAAATAATACCTACAATAGCACAAGTCTTTCCCTTGGGGAATCATCATCATAAAATGCTAAAACACTTGGGGGTTTTTTTGGCATTGGAATGTAAGATCTTTTATTCTCATCTAGTCTGTGAGATTAAAAACCAGCATCGTTTAAGCTTTCAAATACATATTAAGCTTTCCAATACATATATAAATACATATTATATCTCCTTTCACCCAGAATTAGTGTAGGACCTCAGTTGTTTATTACACTTGACAGGAATTCTATCACTTTTAATTAAAACCATAGAAGGAATAATATGTAAGAAAGCAATTTGTCCAAGTTATTAGTAATCACAAGGCTGCTCTCCATGGGAAAGAATATTAGACAAAAAGAAAAGACATGTACTGTAATAATTAAATTTTAAAGAGGTCTTGATATAGAGACCATTTTGTGATAAAATATTGTTACAAAAAAAGAAGACTCAAAAATGGACTCTGTTCCTACTTGCGTTACATTAAATGTTCAAAACAGATGCACCTTATTGTTACTTGAATGGACATTTGCAGTCTTGAGTTTGAAAAGAGTTCCCAGTTGCTCTACAACTTTTTAAATGAACCTGCAGACTGGGCTTTTTAAAAAAAAAAAAAAATGAAGAATTCTAGAATTCTTGTTAGAAGGAAAAAATAATTTTTTGTTTGTTTTTTTCCGGTATTGGGAATTGAACTCACGACCTCATGCTTGCCAGGCAGGTGCTGTGCCGCTGAGCTCAACCCCAGCCCCCAGAAAAAATAATTCTTGTAAATTAACTAGGACTTCTATTGGACACATTTCTCAAAGATATCCTGCACTGTAATTTGTTAAATGGGGATAATGTGAGCTAAAGATATTTCAAAAGTTAGTTCATAGAACATAGTCTGTCCTCCCACTCTCTTCTCGACTGCTTTGAGATTGAGCTTGACTTAAGTTTAAAATGAAGACTTACCGTACCACCCTGGAAAGCAGCCTAACAAACTGATAGTTCACTTAACTCTACAGCTCAGAGGATAGAGGAGTCTTTAGAATCTGTTCAGTTGGTTGATAGCTGAAGAATTGAAAAATAAAACCTTTGAAGAAAAATTGGTGGGCTTGGGCTTATTTAGTTCATAAGAGGAACAGACGGAAGATTCAAGAGAGGGTGACCACAGCAGGACGGCGGTGTGCTGTCAGAGCAGAGTGGAGGCAAGCGTGGAATCTGCCTGCAGCCCTTCTAGCGGAAGTCGAGGGCCGGGCAACTTTGCGTGAAAAGGCAGACGATCACTTTTGAGAAAGGCACTGTTTTAAAATATTGTACATGGAAAAGGATCCTGGTGCAGTTCAATCTTGTGGAGTGTTATTCTAGAGATGGAAATTAAATTCTCAGCTGCTAGGCAGTGAAGGTCTAGGATGGCCGGTTCCCCTGTGGAGAGAAAGTTCGAGCTGTGGAAAAAGTGCTGACTATTTTAGGCATGTCTTACAAATTCCTTTTCCCAGCTTGGCTTCTGGAATGTTGCCCAGTATCTCCTGAAGGTATCTGAAGTTTCAAGTGTTCCTACCATTTAATGTACTAACTGTCAGAATCTTTTACTACTGGGGCACTTTACCTTTTCACTGTAAAGACCTTAAAATTTATGTGTTTCATGCTTCCCTGTTGTTAGTCTTTGGGGTGTGTGGTCTTTGGGCACCCCCACAGGTGTGATGTTTAGTATCCTAATCGCATGGTCTCTTGAATTTCTCCCTTTCAGGTCACCTTCACTGAACACTATGACACCCACCGTACCTGTATCCTGCACCTTGCTGGGTATCCTTACCTCTGACATAGTGAATATCCATTTTTATACTCTTTCTGTGACTTTCTACACTTACAGCTATTATCTCTTTCATGACAAAGATGATTCAAATTTATCGAGCCCTTAATATGTGCCAAGCAGGAACAGCTGTGTACATCATGTAAATTCTTTTATTTAATCGTAACATGCATAGGTGTGTTATTACCGTATTCCTTTAATGGATGAGAAGAGATTAAACAAAGGCCAAGTTCACTTCCTGCTGACGCCGGAGACCTCAGTGATCTCTCAGCAGCCTGACCAGAGCCTGTGTTTTAGTCCATGCTGCTACTCATTTTCCAGCAGACTGCCCCTGCCAACATCTGGGTACTTTCCTCCTTGGGTATTTCTTCATTTTCTCTGTGCTGCTTTTCCTCTGACTCAGCCTAGATTCCACGAGTTGTCACACCAGCTTGGATCTTGAAAACACCCAACTGTCCTACTGTTTGGTCTCTCTACCACTGTCTTCCACCAAAGCTATCATCACCATCAAGCCAGTAATCTGTGTCCTTGTTCTTATACCCTACTAACTGAATGTTGTTGGGTAAATTTAATTTTATTTGTGTCAAGGCAAAGCCACGACCTTCAAGTACATCTGACCCTAACTCTGCCTAGAAGCTTTTGTATCTCTCTCTTATTTTCTAGCAGGAGCCCCTTCCTTCTCCCATTTCTCTTTAAAATTGAATTCGAATCTGTACTGGCTCCCAATCCCTCCACCTGACCATATTCTCCCGCCAGTCGGTAGATAATTTTGCCCAGCAGTAAACTGAGTCACGTGGCCAGGCTACTGAGAATGTCCCTTCTCCTATGAACGCTGGCAGTGCCCTCCTCTCGGTCCTCTCCGTTTTTGAGGAACAGACTCTTGTGTCCCTGTTCTTGAATTTCATCATGTCCTGGGGCTGGGCACACCAGTTAGCTCCTTTCTGCTCCCTCTGCAATCTCTGCTTCTCCTCTACTTCTTGTACCTTTCCCACAAAATCATTCTCACGTATGTCATTTTAATCAACCATCCCGTAACACACAGCTTCTTTTTTCTGAGTTCTCTTGGCTAATGTCCTTTCATCTTAAGTAGGTAAGCTTCTCGGAGGAACAGTCCCTCCCCTTCGTTTCCCGTCTCCCCCATTCCTCCGCCCCTACACTTGGGCCGTGTCCTTGACATTCCTCAGTGCTCATGTTTTGGAGGCTCATTTGAAGCTGGCTGTCACCTGAATTTTGTAGAGGGTTTGTTGTACTTTGATCGATCTTAGGTCCCTCACTTTGTCTGACACACTTTTCTCCTCAGCTTCGCCGGTCATTCTCTGGGCTTTTCTGTGGTCTCCTTCGTGGGTTTGTCTTCCTCTGATGTCTCTAGATGGTTATCTCCTCCAGGGTCTTCTCAGCTCGCTTCTGTCGCCCCTGGGTATAATTGCTGTGTTAATCAAGGTTCAACCAGAGAAGCAGAACCAGTGCTGGATGTACATGCTAAGAGATTTCCGGCAAGAACTTGGCTCACGTGATGTAGGAGTTGATCGAATAAGTCTAGAATTCATAGTTCAGCAAGCCAAGAAGGGCCAGCTTCCCCTGCACTGTAATTTGTTATCCTGCACTGTAATTTGTTAAATGGGGCTAATGTGCAGCTAACGATATTTAGCTGCACCCTGCAGCACTCCCCGGCCAGATGGAATTGTGCTTCCTCAGTGAACCTCAACTCAGGTCTGAAGGCCTCTCCACTCATGCAACCAGTTTGCCTAGAGGAGGTGGAAATGGTCTCCCTTGCTTAAAATCAGCTGATGATGACCAGGAACCACACCTCCAAAACACCTTCGCAGCAGCTCCTGAGTGTGCGAAGACCTGGAAGCTATAGTCTGGCCAGGTTAATACATCAAAGTGACTGTCACACTCCCTTTGAATGGCTTCATTCATTCTTGTGGTCATAATTGTCAGGAACTGTCTGAAAAATCCTAAATATGTGTTGTAGTTTAGATCTTAAATGTCTCCCAAAAGTCCCATGTGCTCATTTGTGGAGCTTTTGGAAGGCAGTTAGATCATGGGGATGCTATAAGAGGATTAATTCTTGAGTTCAGAGCTGACTGTGCTTGTTGAGAGGGGAGGTCTGCCTGGAGGAGGTGAGTTACCGTGGGTCTGACGTGGAGAGGTCAGGACTCCTCGCCCCCTCCTCTGCTTCCTTGTGGCCATAGGTCCAGCTGCTTTCTTCTGCCGTCTCCTTCCAAATGCTATTTTTGCTTTTTGCCACAGACTAAACCTTCTAAAGCTATGAGTGAAAACTAAACCTGGCCTCCTTTGAACTTTTTTTTTCTGGTTTTATAGTTCAGGCTGACCTATGTAGCCCAGGCTGGCCTCAAACTCATGGAGATCCTCCTGCCTCAGCCTGTCAAGTGTTGGGATCACAACATGCACTACCACACCTGGCAAAACCACTCCTCCTTTAAGATGTGCAGGTATCTAGTATTTTGTCTCAGTGGCTGAAAGTGACTGACACATACACTCCCTCTCTCCCAACTATCCGTCTCTCTCTGTGCAAACTTAGCTAGCTTCCTTCCTTCTGGATACCTTTATGTGATCACCCCACAGGCAGCTCAGGTCTCTGGAACATCTGTCTGCGCTCATCTGCTAGGGTTGCCGTAGCAAAAGGCCACAGACAAAGTGGAAGGAAGCTTGCACAACAGACATGTATTGCCCCACAGTTAAAATTTTGGGTGCCAGAAGTCTAAGTCCAAGTTTTAGCAGGGTTCTCAGGGTTTTTCTGAGGCCTCCTTTTGGCTTGTGGATGGCCATCGTAGCCCTGTGTCTGCACGTGTTCTTCCTCCTGCATGTAACTGGGTCTGAATCACCTTTTTACACAGAAACGTCAATCATACTGGGTTGGGGCCTAGTCAGAGGACCTCTCACTTACCCCTTCTCCAAAGAGGGTCCTATTCTGAACACTGGGGTGAAGGATTTGGGGGGACACAGCTCAGCCCTTAGTACTATCCACCCTCTCTCTTTTCTCTGTACGAGGACAGTGTTGTCCAGCTTCAAATTCCACAACAGTTGTGTTTATGTTCTCTTTTGTTTAGCTTAGCAAGGAAGTTAAATTGCTTTATAAATGAATTGTAGGGAAAGTTTTTCTATGAACAAACAGTAAGAAGCAGAAACTGCCTTTATTCTGGGTTTTAGGTTGCATCTCCTTTCCTCGTTCCCACCGACATGTTGCTGACACTCAGTGCTCTCCTAGCAGGACAGAGGATGTCTGCTCCCCGGTTCAGCCCCAGGAATAAAGTTGTCCCACAGGGTAATTTTATAAGGGGCTTAGAAGAAATGTACCCCCAGAGATACTATACAAATGGCTACATAGTTGTCTTCTCCACAGAAGCTAACCTACCCAAGTTTGCTAGGCTTGGAGCTCCAGTCTCCGGCATGAGCCTATTTTCTTGCCCATAAATACGAGAAAAGAACATTTTTTCTTTATATAAACCATGAAGCAGAAGCTCTGTGCCTCATTCTGCTTGTATCATGTTAGGCTCTGTGGCTTGAGCTAACTGACTCAGATCACCTCTGCGCCACCCCTGGCTGAGCTGTGCCAACGCGGTGTCGCTGTCCTGAAATGGAAGAGCCGTGGGAAGGATCGGGGTGACTCATCCGAGTCTGCCATCGTGCCTGCCTGTCTTCCATCCCTCACTCCCCATCAGGGTCCCCACTAACCCTGCGGCTCTAAGCACCTGCATCTTGCCTAGACTCCGTCTCCACGCAGCCCTCCTTGGGTAATATCACCAAGCCTCGTGTGGAGAGCAACGCAAAACGGCCGCGGTACCGTGCTGTACCCACATAGTCCACCATTTCTGTTCCCCATTTAACGTCAGCCCGACCTTGGGCTTTGGTCAAAGTGACACTTTCAAGATTGTCTTGGGTTTTGTCTTAAAACCAACATTAAATATTTCCCTTAATGCAAACATAGCAAAACTGAAGTTAAAAAATTAAGAGCCCAGTTTTCATTTCTCGTAATAATTTGTTCATGTTGGACATGCTTTTAAAAGAGGGAATCAGTTTTGTTGCAACTGCTTAAATGCATTGGCGAAAATTATTATCTTCTTGGTGGGCTGTGTTACCACAGACAGGGTCTGCAGTGTGGGACCATTTCACGAGTCAGAGACTCAACCTCTAGGGAGAGAAGAAAGAGAGAGAAAAAGAAGTAGGGAAAAGAAATGGAAGATGGGGAGAGAAAGAAGGGAAGGAGGGATGAATTTGCATTAGGAGATTCAGTATAGAGCTGTTAAACTTTAATAGACTACAGAAGAAAATGTAATTTTTCAAAATACAAACTTTTTTTCAAAATACAGTACAAAATCGAAGCTATTTCTTGATTCTATTGATTACAGTTTTTTCCCAGTGTCTGTCTCAGTGTTCATTTCAGGAGGGATTTATTTCTCACTGGGAGAGAAGAGTTCCTCCCTATTAAACTTTCCGCTGTATCTCGTGAGCAGCGATATCCTTGTGTGAACTGTGCACTTGGCGCCTTCTTCATTCAAGATTAACTTTTGAATGTACTCAATTGCTGTTGCCCAGAGAGACTCTCTGCTCAGCTAAAAGCCTAAAGCTCTATGGCTGCAGGACGATTGCCTTTCTAAGGTTTGGCCCATGTGGTACAAGTTATGCAGGCTTAGGACTGTCTTACCAAGAGAGAGTTTCAGAATAACACTATTTATTCAATTTTTAAAAATCAGTCAGTAATCCCTCACTCCATATTTAAGACGGGATGATGGTTTATGCCTTAGGTAAGAAGGACTTATAGAAGAAGGATAGATTTTAAGAATGAGAATAATATTGTGAAAGGCTTGTGGGTTATAGTTCCCTACTCTCTCAACGGACCAAGGACATTGGAATTTAGATGAAAGATAAAATATGTAATAGGTTAAAAAAGGAACTGGACACGGATCAGGATCTGGACGTGGAGGCCTTGGGGTTAGGAATGGTGGAGGTCAGGAGCACGTAGAGGTCAGCTATTACAGTGGGAATGATTTCCCGAGTGCCTGTTGAGTATTAGCTCATTAAAACTGGTAGCAAGACTATGAAGTGGGCATTGTTCAAGCTCATTTTCAGATGAGGAAATAAAACTACAGGGGTTCAAGTATCTTTCCAAGGACGCACAATTGCTAAGTAACTAATGTAGTGGTGGAGCCCTAGTCTGTCTAAGATGAAAGCCCTCATTGCTTACTGCGTAAATGCCTTACTGCATTTCTTCCCGCTCGGAGAAGGAGTGGTGTCTTAGTTACTTTGCTGGTTGCTGAGACAAAATACCCAACGCCTATAAGTTAATGGAGGCAAGGTTTATTTGGCTCACAATTTGTAGAGGCAGGTGG
The DNA here is from genome assembly GCF_000276665.1 of Chinchilla lanigera. Taxonomy (NCBI): domain Eukaryota; kingdom Metazoa; phylum Chordata; class Mammalia; order Rodentia; family Chinchillidae; genus Chinchilla; species Chinchilla lanigera. The sequence continues at coordinate 12,759,006 of NW_004955454.1, read as the reverse complement.
CATGGCAGTGGGGCATTACAGAGGAGAAACAGTCCATGGCAGAGCAGGGGAAGCAGTGAGCAGCAAGCAAACAAAGTAACAGTGAGGGTCGACCAGCAACCACTCAAGCCATCTCTCTGTCCCTTACATTTTATCTACCCAGGATGGAGCACCCTTAATCCTACCCGGAACTATGCCAGACCAATCAGTGACTGAGTTAGTGATCACACACCCCTACTCCCAGCATCACACACTCTAGATTCAGCCACTTTTGTAAAAGCCCCACCTGTGATGGCTTGAGGCTTTGGGGGGACATCCGGACACAAGCCATACTAGGCAGCTTCATCTGACGGAGGATGGAACACAGTGGGTAATCATTAGATTTCTCTACTTACCCGGTCCTTGGCTTGCTCAGAGTGAGGTCAGAGTTCTGTATAAAAATAGGAAAATTGAGTTAAATGTTTATATACCACTCGGCATCAGGTAATTGTGCAGTAGGAAACAATGTGCCAGTTGTTGGTGATTTGCAGTTTTCTCTTAGGTGTTGGTGGACATGATAAGCTCTCACTCAGTGTGTATGGCTGGATGCATTAGAACATTCCTCCGGGGTTGGGGCTGGGGGCAGGTTTCATCACCTCCCCTTGACGACTCCTGGAGTGCTTGCTGGTCCACTGAAATCATACTGCTGCTTCTCTGGCCTCAACCCTGGGAGGACAGCCCGCCTGGGGTGGTACAGCTGACTGCAGGGTGCTGGCTGCTCAAGCTGGTGCAGGGTAACTACAGTGAATCCCAGGGAACTTCTCCTGCTGGTTCTCACAGCTTTTGCTCTGTGCACGTGGAGGAGCAGTGCTGGGCAACCCCAAGGTCCTGACTCCGTGTGAGGATCGCTCCTCTGCAGTACTGCAGAGTGAGGGCACATCAAAGCCAGGTCCTTGGAGAAACAATGGATGAATTCTTTTTTTAAAAATGAATGTGCTACTATCCTTCAGTAAAGAGTTCTAATTATAAACCAAGTAATCCAGAAGATGTTTAGCAAACTAATTTCACTGAGACAGATTGAAGCTATCCGAACAATTTAGTGAAGGAAGAACTGTTTTCAAGCAATTCTGTAAGGAGTCACATCAGGGAAGTTACCATTATTTCTGATCAGTTTTATTTCATAAAGAGACTTTTCTTTAAAAAAGCAGTTTTAGGTCACAGAAACATTGAGAGGAAAGTATAGATTTCCCTCCTCCTTTTCCTTTGTGTGAACAATCTGCCCATCATCAATGTCCCAACCTGAGGGACACTTGTTACAACTGCTGAACCTGTATTGACACAGAAGAATCACACAGAGTCTACTCTTTACCTTAGGGGTAACTCTCCCATCACCACCCCACGCTCTGTTGAGGTCTAATGGACAAATAAAAATTATACATGGTCAAAGTGTGCAGTATGATGACTTGTGCTCCAGTTTGGACCTAGGATATCCCAAAAGGCCCATGTGGTAGAGGCTTGGTCCTCAGCTTTATGCTATTGGAGAACCATTTAGAGGCGGGGCTTGGTACAAGGAAATTGTATCACCACCTCCCTTGGAGGGATATTGGGACCCAGCCCTTTCCTCTCTCTCTCTCCTTCCTGGCTGAGATGAACAGGCCTCCTCTGTCATGTGCTCCCACCTTGATCTACTTCCTGTCCACAGGTGACCTCCCTCCCCAGACGAGCCAACCAATCATAGACCAAAAACCTTGAGAACTGTAAGCCAAAATGTCTTTTCTACTTCTAAGTTTATTGTGTCAGGTATTTTGTTATGGTGATAGAAAGCTGAGTTACCCAGTTTCATATACATATAAACTGTGAAGTGTTTACCACAAATCAGTTAACACATCCATCACCACATGTAGTTATCACTGTGTGTGTGTTTGCATACATGTTGCATATGTTTGCATATGTGGTGAGGAAATTCTCTTAGAAATTACAAGCATACAATCCAGTATCATTAAGTGTAGCCATCAACCTGCATTAGATCCCTAGAAATCTCCTAACTGGAGATTTGTACCCTTTGACCAGCTTCTGTCCCTTCCTCGCCTTTTTGGATAGCTTCAAACATAAAATCTAGAATCTGGAGAACATGCCCAGGAACATGAGTACATCCTGCCGGCTGACAATGCAGAGAAAAGAACACTCAATGCCTGTCCCTCACCATGCTAGTATTGTACTTTCTGTTAAAAGGATTGCAGTTCCCTCATGCTACAGAATTTTTTTTCCACTGCATTTGATGCTGGGAAGCTCCAGCATTGAAAGGAAGCTGCCACGAACCATTGCTCAGCAGCATTTGATCACACTCTTCACGCAACATTTGTTCAAAGACATTCCATGGGGCTTTCGGTATTGCCTATACTAGAATCTACTCCAAAAAAAGTCCACTAAGCTTTGCACAATTGCCTTTTCATTACATTGGTGCCAAAGTTTGACTTCTTGCTATATTACTAGTTTGTGGTTTCAGGAAAGTTACCTTTCTCCTCTGAACTATTTCTTTGCTCAAAAAATGGGTACAACTAGCCCTGTGTATCTCCAGTTCTACATCTGTGCATTCAGCCAAATGTAGTTAGTTCTATCATGGTTGTATCTGTACTTAACAGATTTTTAAAAATTAATTATGCTCTACACAATATAGTAAACTATATAACACATTTTATTAGGTATTATAAGTAAGGAGATGATTTAAAGTATGTAGAAAGTGCCTAAGTTACATGCAAATACATACCATTTTTATATAAGGGATTTAAACATGCATGGATTTTGACATCTGTGGGGGACAAAGAATATTCTGCAGATGCTAAAGGACAGCTGTTCTGCCTGTGGAAAAGTTCAAGTGCCATGATACCTATGACAGTGCTTTGCTCATTAAGAGACAGTACATTCATGTTTTAAAACAATATTCCCTTTTAGACTATGTCTTGTTTCCTCGTATTAAATGTTTTCTATTCTCATAGTGCAGAGCTGGCCAGAATGCTAGGATGCTTTTCAATCTTTAGTTGCAAGAAGTGGCAGGATTTACAGAATCACATTGTTTCTGGTAAAATACCTGAAGTTTTAAGGGACACCCTGAGTTGTTTTACTTACTACGTATGGATTCTGAGCAGCCATGGTGTCTTACGGGATTGTGCTGGGGCTTGTTAGGTTTGACAGGTGATTAATAGTAACAGCAGCAACAACAGCAGCAGCAGTGATGATGATAATGGAGGCTGGCATCCTCTGAGCAATTATGAAGCGCCAGGCCCCATGCTAATCAATTTTGTGCCTGCATCATTTAATCATAATAACGACTTTGTCAGATAATGTGAAGTTTCTACACAATCTGTCATATAATAAGTCATCAATAGATGCTTCAAATGATTTTCTCTCTCTGGAGCTCATGGTCCTGTGTGGCTGAACAATACACATCCTCCCACCCCTCCTCAGTAGGATCTCTGACCCCGGATGTCCACTTGTTGTGTATCCCTGCATATGACATTAACTTCCAAGCCTCTCTATCTGTCCAAATCTCTTAAAACTCAAAGTCCTACCAAGTTCTATCTCATTCGAAATATGTTTCGTCTTCCCATGCTCCAAATCTTTCCCTTCTGTTTTTTTGCATTTAGTTCACATTATAATTTAAACTCAGTACTACCATGGGTCTGTGTATTTAATTTATTTTTCAGTCTCCTCAAAGTCCAATAAAATGCTGTCTACAGGGTAGGCACTTCAAACATTGTGAAAAAGGGAAGGATGAGGAAAGGGAGGGAATGTGAACATTAGTGGAGACAGGAGAGAGCACAATTAGAGGTGATAGCTACAGATAAAAGAAATCAATAAACTGAAAGACTGTTGGTGATCAGCCATCGTGATTATTCATTATATACCGTTGCCATGAAGGCGACAAGGAGTGTCTGACTAAAGAAGCACTGCTGAAGTAAACAAGAAGCAAGCTTGGGTCCTGTGCCTCCATAGCAGAGGATGACAGCGTCCAGCGATTCTCTCTGCCACCTGAGTGTCTGCAGAGCATGGCAGGTAGCTGCAAAGCACAAGAAGCCCTGAGACCACAGGCACCTCCACAGGTGCTCACGTCTCAGGTGGCGAATGTCACAGTCTCCCAGGAATCCCCTGGGATCTCACATGTCAGTAGTTAACTGTGTCCCGCTCACCATCACACAAGCCCCCGTGGATACGACTTTAGAAGCCACCCTTCCATATGCTAAAGAGAAGTACACCAGGATGGCCTTGAAGTAAGTTGTCTTGGAGAGAATTTGTAACGCTCTGAAACGCCCTCTTCCCCGGGCTCACGTCCCAATTCCCTAGTGGCCCTCTGCCCGGCCTGCCCTTCACTTCTCATCCAGCGCTCCGTTGTGTTGGTTCCAGGTTTGTCACACTGTCAAGTTAGCAAGGACGGCCCCCAGACTTTGCTCTTTTGGTGCCGTGTGCTCCTGCGGTGTGTGCGCTAAAAACTGCAGCCCCTCTCTGCCAGCCCACCTCCAGCTTTGCCACACGAGCCAAAACTTCTTGCCCAGATGGTGCAGTTTTACTTGAAATGCTTATGGGTTGTTGTAAAGTAGTATGGAGCTTAGAAAAATTAGAAAAAAATAGAAAAATAGAAATTAGAAAATAATTTTATCTCATACCATAGTAAGAAAACTTACTTGCTTTTTTTTTTAACCAATGAACATAAAATGAATGAATGCATTGCATGACATTTTGCATTGCATGATGCATTGCATAAACCAGACCATCTCTGAGGCGGGTGCAGGTCCTGCTTTAGGTTCACATGATCATGGGATCTGTTCTAATGCTGTACATAAAAGACAATCAAAAAAGTATTCAGTGAACTCATGGTTTAGTTCTTACTTGTAGTTATACCTTTAAGTTTTCCTCTTCCGTGGTTGTAGGTTTACAAGTACGTATTGTCAGGACCCTGAAAGGGTGCCCTAACGAGGCACCTCTTTCAGATCCCACCCCCCACAGGTTCCCCTTTGCTGATGCAACGCAAATCGTCTAATTTAGCTGGGATTGCTTCCTTTAGCTGTATGAAGAGAAAGACATAAATTTCAAGAGTCAACTAGCAAGACAGTTGTGAGAATCAACTATGATACAAGAAAGTAAAAAACTGGTCTTTGTAAGTTATAAAGTGCTGGAGAGAGAAATGTAACAGTGCAGGAACTGGGGTCAAACTCCTGGGCTGTCCCCTTTATATCACTGAGAATTTTTAAGGAACCCCTGTGTTTCTTAGGTGCCTCAGCTGCAAAGTAAGGATACTGACATTGGCATGTGGAGTTACCGTGAGTCCAGAATGAGATGAAGTCTGTGGAATGCACATAGACTGCCGGCACAGGGTGCTTTCTGAAATAAGTGGTTGTTACGTTTACTGTACAGGCTCAGATCTCTAGTTCTGAGACCTGATGACAGGATATGAATTCTCTGCAAGTTCAAGTCTTACAAAGTTTTACACATTTATGGTTTGTAAATATTTTGAAGAGCTAGAGTATGTTATCATTTAACGTTTTATTTTACTTAAAGATATTTTATGGCAATTTATGTGTCATTCCATTCATGTTCCTCTAAAGTCAAATTCCAGGCTTCATTTGTACTCTGATATTTTATACTCAGGCTGAATTAGGTAAAAACAACCTTAAACATTACCTAGAAACTGCATCATCAATGGTTGTGTGTGTGTACCCACTAACAGGTGGGTTCTTTCTACATAACAGAGGAGGAGCAGTCATGGAACATGAAATAAACTAGAAATAAATTAGATGTATTCTCTGGGTCAGATGCACTTCACTAGTTATCTCTGGAACTTTATGAGATAAACATTATATTTTTCATTTTATAGTAGGGAAGCTGAGTCTAGGAGTAGTTAGGGATCCCTCTAAAGTCTGTTTCTTGGAGGGAAAAATAAGCTCTGGAACCAAGGTCTACTTTATAAAGCAAGGAATGCCACTCTGACTTCATAAGGAAGGGGAATATCAGAGTCACAACATTGAAGAAAAGGTGCCAGAGGGGCTGCCTGCTGAAATCCTTGCCAGTATCAGGGATTCTGGGGGTACAAAGTTGAAAGAATAGAATGTAGGTTTGTAAGATGTATTTTTTCAAACATAAAATCACACTTTTAAGAAGACAGTCTTTCAGTAAGCACATTTCAGTCCTTTTCACTGGAAACACCTGACTTTTTCTCAGTAACTGCACTTCCTTAGTTATTTATGCTTTTAGAAAGTCTTTGCTATAAATCCTTGGCATTTTAAACCACTTTCTAAAACTTATCGGTCATTTACCAGTACTTGAATGAGAAAAGGAAAGCAAAAACATATTTTTAAACACATATGTCACTCTCCAGACTAAATAAACTATTTCAGTAACTGAGCACTAAAATGGAACCGAGAGGTTGGCTCTTGTACCAGTCCTTACAGTGCTTTTCCATCTCTCTGTGAGCACGTCTCTAACTAGGAGAGAGGAACGGGCGGGGAGACTCCACGGGGAAGAAGGGCATTGAGCCCTGAAGGTGAGGTGAGACCTTGCGTCCGATGGGCTGAGTCAGGCATCCATTGCTTCTGTCTCATGGACAGCCGGCTGGGTTTTATTGTCCTCATTTAGCAGGAACTAAAGCTCAGGAAATTCACACTCAGGGACGTTTGACTGCATATTAGACCATAGTGACTCTGGGGAAACCAGGGCTGTTCTATCACTGAACGTTAAAAGATGTTGCTCATGTGGTAATGTATATATTAGACGGGGCATGGATGAATTAATTGTGCTAAGGTGTATGAACCTGAGATGTATAGGCAGTAATCAACATGGATTTCCCTTCTTGGCCTCTGAAAACCTGATGGATTTGTTCTGCTCTATGAAGTTCTGAGGAAGCATTCTCTAAGAAAAATAACCCTTTAATTCAGTTTTTGGTGAAAATGGAATTGCTCTAAACCTCATGTTATAATATAAATAATAATTTGGACCCAAAAGCAATTTTTTGGTATATTATGAAAATTACTGTTCCCTCTACTGAAAGGAGAGATAAATTATGTTTTTTAAAGTTCTCTCAAGGTTGGTCAAGAATAAGAGAATTATTTTGCATCTACTGTAGTGCTGAGATTACCTGTATAAATGAAGAACAGCCTGTTTTATTCATATAATACAATTGAAATGACAAATTAGTGCCATCCTGGCAAACAAAAATCAACGAACCTATTGTGTCTTAGACATTTCCTATTTAAAAGTTGAAAACATTTTGTATTCTCTAAAGATAGCATAATTACAAGGATTAGGATAATTACAAGGATTTTTCCAAATAACCAGTAGGCGAAAATATTTTATCTTTGTTTTATGATGTGTAAAAGAAAAATACTTTTAGAAGGCTTCAACCAAGTAACTCTGGATAGGACTAAAATGAATTATCAGCCACAAAATAAAGATTTCTACTACATACAATCTGTTGAAAAAAACTGTATGTATGTTCATCTTTTCATCTATCTATGCTTTTTATTATCTTTTTAATTTATATTTCTCAAGCAAATCATTAAAGTGAAAATTCAATAAAGTCAGAGATCTTTGTCCATTTTTCCTACTACCCTAATGTCTAGAACAGTCCTTGTACATATTACACCCTTATGTTAATGTAAAACTAAGTGAATGAAAAAGCAAAATTAATAGTCCAGAGGCTGTCGCAAACCCAGTTACCTCATGGATTTGAATTGAAAAACAAAAAGAAATACTACTCCTTCTTGTCTTTCAGATACACAAAAATGAAGACGGCAACCAACATTTATATATTTAACCTGGCTTTGGCAGATGCTTTAGTTACTACAACCATGCCCTTCCAGAGCACTGTCTATCTGATGAATTCCTGGCCTTTCGGGGATGTGCTGTGCAAGATAGTCATTTCCATTGATTACTACAACATGTTCACCAGCATATTCACCTTGACCATGATGAGTGTGGACCGCTACATTGCCGTGTGCCACCCTGTGAAGGCTTTGGACTTCCGTACACCCTTGAAGGCAAAGATCATCAATATCTGTATCTGGCTCCTGTCATCGTCTGTCGGCATTTCTGCCATAGTCCTTGGAGGCACCAAGGTCAGGGAAGGTAAGAGCAACCGTTTTCATCCCATTTATAGAAACGTAACTTTTAGTTATATAAACTGTTGATTTAGGCGTGAGTAGGACATGTCATCGCAATAGAAAAAAGAACAACAAACCCAGTGGAAATACAATCCCTAAATCCATGGAAGGTGAGAAATAAAACAATTTTGTCTTCCTTTCCACCTCTAAATACAGAATAGGGAAATGACATTATCAGAATACACATCCCCAGACGGTCTCATGTTCTGCTTCTCAGAACATGGGGAGGATCAAATAAGGAGCCCCAGACATGTGGACTTTGAAAATAGGACTCAGCAATTTTAGTTCACACCTTCTGTTTCCTAAAGCTGAACAATCACTTTGAACTTTATCAGTGCTGTTTAATGCTCCAGCAGGTGTTTAAGTGCTCCAGGTCATTAGGGAGGTTTGTGATATCTGTGAGTGGAGATAACTGAATATGTGTAGCAAGAAGTTTCCAGGTCAGAGCAAAAGGACAGGTTCTAAAATCATACTACATGTGCATACTGCATGCATAGCGTCTCTTTCTTTGCCTTTAGGCAGTTTGAGAGCAGTGTTGAGTTTGCAGGAAGGTGGGTGGAAAGTAGTATTGCAGTTGTCCCGGACCCTACACATGCACAACTTCCCCACTACCAGCATCACCCGCGAGAGTGGTAGTGTCCATTGTATGACAGTTGCTGAGCATATATTGGGACATTTCACGTGATGTGATCGCCCAAGGTTCACAACTTACCTCAGAACTCATTCTTCTTGTATAATCTATGGATTTGGACACATACATGACTTTTATCCACTGTTTCTAAATGAAACAGGAATTTTTCCTCTACAGCTGTAACAGGAATTTCTAGCACAGACACAGCGAGTGATAAGCTATGATAGTGGGCAGATTTTAAGAAATGCCTGATTTTCTCCATCAGAGAAGTATTTTACAGCGTGACTAATTACACACGGGATTTTGTTTGTTCAAACCTTCAGCAAATGGAAATGAATGATAAGAAGCTCCTCCGCGGCTGAGGTGTTGGTACACCACAGTTGCAATTCAGGAGCGGACGCTACCTGTACACTACGAGGGTGAGAATGACAGGCGAAGTAGTGAAAGAAGATAGATGGTTTTCCCAGGGCAAGTAAAGAACCGATTTTTGTATTTCATGTTACTCTTGTAGACTGAACCACTGTGTTCCTTCTGATCTTCGTCAGAAAATAACATCTTAAGAGAAATGGATTTCAATTAGCCTTTTGAAAGAGGAAATGAAGACAGATGTGGCTCCTCCGGGAGACTGCTGTAGATGCATATGGGCGGATGTGATGGAGCAGACCTACCAATGTCAGCCAGAGAGCGATTTGCACAGCACAAAAGGAAAAAAATGGAAGAAAATTAGTACTTTAGGAGGGGTCTGTTCTTCCCCCTTCTTCATTTTCTGAAATAGATTTTATTGATGTGATGAAAGGTCTTTGTGATGGCCTAGTGAATTCGTTGTGGAGTGTTGTCCCGCACTGCATGTTAGGAATCTTGGATGGCCAGGAGGAGCATTTCAGATCATCTCTGCACACTGGAGCCAGGCAGCTGACTGACATTGGTAGTTTCCTAGCCTTGTGTTTATAAAGAATTCTCCCTGAAAGGACTCAGGGACCAGTTGAATCAGGATACATATACCTTCAGAACACAGATTCTAAAAAAACAAAAAACAAACAGAACACAGATTCTAAAAACAAACTGGCAGCCAGAGATATAGCTCAATGGCACAAGCACCTACCTGTGCCAGTGCAAGGTCCTGAGTTCGATTCCTGGTACCGGAAAAAAAAAAAAGAAACAAACTGGCCAGGGTTGGATCCTGAACTCACATCTGCAGACAGTGCCATTGGGCAGACATTACGTAGAACGTGGGCTTCTCACCTGCAATGCAGGGGAATAGTACTGCCCGTCTCCTCAGATATTTTCCAGATCTGCTGAATTAAGGTGGGTAGAGCAGTGCCTGGTTTGTAAGCACTAGGTAAACATTAGAATAGTCCTCTGACAGAGTGATCTTCACAGGTCCTGCCTTGTTGCTTAGCTTTCAATGTTTATCAAATACTCATTTAATAGTGAAGGCTCCATTTTACGGCAACATTTTTGCTTTAGGAATGTAGTATGTTGAATCTGATATTTTACACATTATATATATATATATATATATATATATATATATATATATGTATTATTTCCTTGGGGAATAGTGTCTGCCTAGTACCATTATTATAGTAGCTAAGAATTATTGTAATATGTACAAGCAGGACCCAAGGTATTCTTAATGAAAAAGAATACACATAAGCAAATCTTGAGTTGGGCTATTAGGTCTAACTTGGTCAGCACGGGACTCATGCACTGTTGGATGTGCCAGTGGAAGCCGTGATTCCTTGGTGTTAATATAAAAGGAAAAGAAAGGCTGCTTTTTGGAATTTTCTGATCCATAATTGTATGTATTTGTAGCATTCAGTGTGATGTTTCAATGCATGTATATTATGGAGTAATCAAAGAGCATAATTGGGATGTCCATTGGAGATTTAGCATTTCTTAATGGTAAGAACATTGAAAATCCACTTCTCTAGCTATTTTGAAACATGCAATGCATTGTTGTCAACTGTAGTTACCCTATTGTGCAACAGAGAACCAGAAATCCTTCCTCCCATCTAATTAGCTTTCTATCTATTCACCAATTTTTTCCCGCACACCCTCTCCAGAGTCTTCCCCAGCCTCTGGTGTTCTACTCTCAGCATCTATGAGATCACCTTTTCCAGGCCCCACGTGGGGGGGAGATCGTGCAGTATTTGAAGAAAGACTGCCTTTTTGAACTGTGGCGATTGGAAAGATAATTCAAGCCAAGGATGCTCACTTTTTCCAGAAATAGAATGTTGAATAAAACTGGTGATTGGGGACTGGGAATTCTTGCTGATTATTTCTTCTTTCTTGATACAAATTCAGGTTCATTGACATTTTCTTGAGAATATTTATAACTTCGCTATTGGATATTTATTTCCTGCAGTCTTATAAAACTAGCTGTCATTGCTTATTTCACCTATTCATCAAATGTTTATTGAGCTCCTATTACTTGCAACACAGTTTTCTTGAGAGGAAACTGTTCTCTGGAGTTAAAAGATGCATCCAAATTGCACACTGGCCATTGTTCTGTCTTTGGTAGTTTGGCAGGTGTCTTCTCCATAATAACGCCTGTCAGTAGCACGTATTCTCAGGAGCTTAATGTCCACATAATACCTGTTTGTTCAATTATTTAACAATTTATTTTCTTTATACACCGTATATTCCAGGCACCACCCTATTGCCGGGGATTGAATGTTGAAGATATAGCCTGGGACCTTATTTTCAGGTTGTTTACATTCTGGATGGAGAGGAAAATGTTAGGGAAGGCAGCATGTGATTATAGACTGAAACAGATTCTGTGTAGGGAATAAACAGGGTGATTGCAATATGTACTAGTGTATAAATTGGAAGGGAGAGGATGAAAAAGACTGGCTCCTATTTAAATGCCTCTGAGGTGATGTTCAGGCTAAAGACAACCGAAAGAAAGAGACAAAGCAGAAACAAAAAAGTTAAGCAGAATAAAACCAATATGTACATGTTTGTCACTTTTAAGAAAACCACATTTATCAGCTTTAATAGACAAATAAAATCTAGAATGAGATACTTATATTAACTCAGATTTTTCTTTTTTTTTTTTTTTGTCTTTTTGAGATAAGGTCTCACTATGCAGTTCAGGCTGGTCTTGAGCTCACTTTGTAGCCCAGATTGGCCTCAAACTTGCAACGAGCTTCCTGCCTCAGCCTCCCGAGTGTTGAGACTACAGGTGTGCACCACCACGCCTGGCTAGATTTTTCTAATATAATACCCATCAAAATTATTAATAAATATATTCCTCTCTTTGATAATGGTGGTTCTTTTAAAAAAGCAATAATTTTGTATAAACACTAAAGGAGAAACTCAAATGAATCCTTGTTAATTTTGAATAGTTTTCATAGTAATAATACACTGGACAATGACATTTTAGAGAATCAAAATTACAAGTTACTTCAGGAGATTTCATTTGCTACTCGAAGATTTAATGTGGTGTTTGGTAAAAAGAGTGTTTCTATTGTGTCGAAAATGACTATATCCTTTATATTTTAAAGTATGTTTAATTGAATTCTAATAAGATACATTTTATTTTATTAAAGGACATTTAAGATCATAAAATGTTTTAGTAAGCATTATTACTATAGCTTTTTCACTATTTGAAAAGAAATATATTCTTAATCATTAAGTTTACTGGTACAATTTATATATGCATAATGATCACATTCATTATAGAAAATTTCTACCTATAAATATCTTAGTTCTTCCCATTCCTCTCCCCTCTCTTCAACCCCTCTTCCCCTATTTATTCACAAAGCATTGTTTCCATTTTATCCTTTTTTTTCTCATTTTTTCTTTTCCCTTCCACCCACCCTCCCCCTGTGAATGGATAACAAAAGATTTGTTTTTTTCTAATACAGTGGAGTACTACTCAGCCATAAAGATGGATAACTTTGAGACATTTCTAGGTAAATGGATGCCCCCTGAGACCATACTCCTAAGTGAAATAAATAGGACACATACATGTAAATATTGCATTGCCTCTCTGGTGTGAGAAACTGAAAATGTAAATAAGAAATATATCTTGAACTATTTTTGAAGCAGATTTTTCTTACATCAGAAGAAAATATCACCTTTACAAAGATAATATTCAGACTGTTGCCCATGACCAGCTCATCTGTGAGGAAAGGCGAGCCACAGAGGAAGGAGGGGTACCTGCTCTGTGCTCACTGACTGTCCAAAGGCAGGAGGACAAAGTGCTTGGAGAACAGGAGCCCTTTTTGGTCTTTTTCTTCTCTAAGAGTTTTACTCATATTTCATTACTGCCCTTAATCATAACGGGTATGATTGTGTTCATTAAACTGCAATACTTGGCCATATTTAGACAAATTTCATTATCAGTTTTAATCAACTCACATAAACCTGTTAATATTTTTCAGTTAAGTTAGTATTGGTTAAATTCAACACTTAGACGTAAAATATTTAGTCATTTGTTACGAAGATGTTACCTTTAATTGCCCAAGCCCTGGGGCTTGGAGGACTGTTAATACATAGAAATGCAAACCAGTGCCCGTACTACAAGTTAACCATTTAGTTCTTTCAAAAGCCATCAAGATTGAATCAGCCTTCAGGGCTAGGTAAGGCATGATGCCAGTTAATCTTACTTTTCTACAGCATAGTATATGTTATCAGTAAGTGGCAGCTTCCTTGTGGCATGGTCTTATGCACCGCGGTAGGATGGTTAGTGTGATAGGACACCACTACTAATTTGGTGAGCTCCTTTAGGTAATGTCATCTCAATGAGACCTTTGCAATCAAAAGTATTCAAAATCAAAATAAAACACTTCGCAAGGTAGGTGCGATGGTGCACACCTGTAATCACCACTACTCAGGAGGCTGAGGCAGGAGGATTACGAGTTGCAGCTCAGCCTGGGCGGTTTAGAAAGATTGTCACAACATTCTGCAGTCTCAAGTGTAACACTAATAGGCTTCCTTTGTGGTTTTGGTTGCTTCTTCAGATGTGGATATCATCGAGTGCTCCTTGCAGTTCCCGGATGATGACTACTCCTGGTGGGACCTCTTCATGAAGATCTGTGTCTTTGTCTTTGCCTTTGTGATCCCAGTCCTCATCATCATCATCTGTTACACCCTGATGATCCTGCGCCTGAAGAGTGTTCGGCTCCTCTCCGGCTCCCGAGAGAAAGACCGCAACCTCCGCAGGATCACCAGGCTGGTCCTGGTGGTGGTGGCAGTCTTCATCATCTGCTGGACCCCGATTCACATTTTTATCCTTGTGGAGGCCCTGGGAAGCACTTCCCACAGCACAGCCGCTCTCTCCAGCTACTACTTCTGCATCGCCTTGGGCTACACCAACAGCAGCCTGAACCCCATCCTCTACGCCTTCCTGGATGAAAACTTCAAGCGGTGCTTTAGGGACTTCTGCTTCCCCATTAAGATGAGGATGGAGAGGCAGAGCACGAGCCGGGTCAGAAACACAGTCCAGGATCCCGCTTACGTGAGGGATGGGGACGGGGTGAATAAGCCAGTATGACTAGCCGTGGAGATGTCTTCGTACAGCTCTACAGGAAGAGACGAGCTCAACGATCGAGGTTTAACTCAGATTACTACTGCAGTCTGAAACGGAAAGACAGTTTCATTACATTTAGAAATCTCATCCGCTGAAGTCATCAGATGCAGGCTGCATTCACAATCCGGGTCAGTGGAAACAGCGAGGCGAGAGAGATGGAGGACCAACAGCCACCATGCAAGGCTGCCGCACAGTCTCGTGATGAACAAAGGACTTGGCCTTTTTCTTCCATTCCCTAGATTTAGCCCCCAGCTGTTGCAGCCTCCTTATGCACCTGGCTTCAAAGCTCCGTTTAAGAAAGCAAGGAAAAGAGAAAAAAGCAAAGTTTGGCTTCAGGGCTTCGTGGATATCCACTCCAGGTGTCCACCACTGACAGCATTAAGCTCAGAAAGGAGAAACATTTCCAGGGTTCGCGCCTATGTCCATCTGCTAGATGGAGATGTGTTTCACCTGGCTGTACAGTGAGAATTCCTGCCTAAGGAGGACTTGGACACAGTCTTGCAGCATCTGATATTTATGGGTGATAGAACATTATCTTGACATTTGTAAACTTAAAGTTGCAAAAGGTAGATTCTAACATAGCCTAATATTTTGAAAACTACATCTTTTGGGTTTTTTTAAGCATGCTTTTCAGCTAAATCTTCTGAAAGAGCATGTACCAAATATCAAGAAGCATAAAACGGCTTAACTATCACTGGAAGTGTATATAATTTCATCTGTCCATAATAGTCTATGTGCAGATAAGAAATGGACTTCCTTTCTAGCCTGGAAATTTCCAAAGGGAATGCTAATGATATCCCCTGAGTTGTTAGGAATTGACAGAATTGATGCTAAGACATCTTGCTGTAAGGTCAGCCATCTCTAGGACAGTCTCCACATGATTACTTTCAGACTCTTTAATCGTTCAGCAGTACTTATAATTCAGTGTTAACAACCCCCAAACCTTTAACTCACTCTCAGATTGGAGTCTTAGCAGAAGCTAATTGATTGGTGGCATCTCTTCTTCATCTCTACTACCATTTCTCTCTGTTCATAGAGAGAAGGTATTCTGATTGCATACATCTCAAAATATTATTTTGTGGCTTCAGCAGCAAGTAGGATGGTTACTAAATCTGTGGTGAGTAAGGACATTATGCCAGTTGGGTGCCTGGACATAACTTGCGTCATTGCTGTGAGGGATGTAACTGCTGAGGATAATGCCATGCACATTTAGGGTAATTTTGCTCCAACTGCCAGATGATTTATAAATTCCCTCTTCATTCCCCTAAAACTCAAAGTATGGCTTTTTCCATAATTTTCCTGACAAGAAGAAAGGGATAATGTGGAAATAATACCCATCTTTAAGCCTCTATTTTATGAGAGTATCATCCTTTGGAATTTGACAGGAGCATCTAATGTGGAGACCCACATAATTTCAGGCATCACTGTATCTGAGTTCTGTGCTTTCTCTGTAGTGTGTGTTACCTCTCATTCTGGAAATGAAGCCTTGTACTCAAGGTTTTACATATGGCTTCAGAATTTTACCGTGATCGTGTTTGTCTCCCTTCAAAGTTTGTATGGCACCTAACACAGACGGTGTAAGGCCACATAGTAGGGATTTTTCTTAATGAAAAACATAGTGCTCTTTTGAGTATTTCTTAAATTTCAGTGAAATTCCCAGATATGCTCAACTTCTTGTCACTAAGTGTAGATAGGAATGGTTTAAATATTGGTTGACATTAACATGTAATCTTGCCTGTCATGCAAGAGGGATATCTACATAGAAAGTAGTTCTAAGGACACACCCTATTGAAAGAAGAAATTGAAAGACCTCTTTAAGAAATAGCAAACCACAATGGAATAGCGCTAGCATCATGGAATGAAATTGTATATAGTAGACCATTCACTTTAAATTAGCGTTCCGCATGCTGTTCCAACATTAAGTGCCATTATCGGGATCTGAACCTTTGCCTGAGTGTCCTGCGTATAGAAAGCTGTAGCCCAAGGAGAGAAACGGTTCGCCACGTTGCTCATGTGGTGTTTTCCAAGCTTCTGAGTTAACTGTGAACGCTGACTCCCTCCCAACTGCAGGGAGAGAGAGAATGTGAATGAATGCCTTTTTAAGACACTTCTTTAAAAGGATAATAAAGTCAGTCACTTATGGTAGGAAGAACCATTTATACAAATGTATTTCTTTGTCAAAAGTATGTGCAAGGCGGAGAGGGAGGGAGGAAGAAAGTGAGAGAGAGACGGTAAGAGAGCGGCAGAGAGACAGAGAGAACCAGGACCTGTGAGTGTCTGTACAGCGCTGTGAAGCAGTGACGCCATCGCCATCCCTTCGTCATGCCCAGCCCCACTGCCTCGCAGATTTGCCCAGCTCCTGATGTTCCTGTTCTTCTCAAAAGGAGGACACTGCCCCTTGAAGAGCTGTGAAGAAGAGCTGTGCACCTCTGACCTTTAGATCGACTCAGTATGAATTCTACCTCCTGTTCTGGTAGCAACTTCGGGAAGACAGGACCTTGTAGAGGGTCAGAGACAGTGTAGAGAAGTGAACCAGTCGTGCAGGAGGCAGTGGTGGGAATGAAACCCGCAGCTCCACCTGGAAGGAGTGAAGCGGAAGCACTCAGTACCGTTATCTACGTGTGAAGCTTACTTTACGTGAAGAATTTACTGCAAAACTCCAGGCTTAGTACTGAAAAGAAGCGAAGTTTGAAAACACTGGAAAGAAAGCAAAGAATCTTCACATATATTTTAGGAAAATGATTTCTTCTTGTGATATATTACTGAGAAATAAACATTCCTCAACTAGTATCAGAATTTATAAGTGTTTCATCTAGTGGAGGTACCTAAGATGAATGAGTGAAATAAAAGAATACATTAGCTGACTTTAGATCAGAATGTTTTTAAGGAAAAAACTGTGGCAAGGTCATACATCCGTTCAATGGGATTTATTCTCTAAGCAAGAATCCTTCGGGTGTTTCAGCATGAATATGAAAACCCATCCACACAGAGCCTAACCCTGCTTGCCCTAAGGTAATTTTCTCCAAATGAAAAGTACACTAGTATTCTCATGTATTCTTTACTATAATGTATATTATTTATGTCTTGTACTTTTAGAAGATAATTATACATTGTGTATATCATTGTGTGCCTTGCAATAAAACTAAAATTCTACCTGCTAAAAGTTGCAAAAGTCAATTACTTGGTAAATAATTTATTTCTCAATGATTTTAATAATGCTATATGTCACCAAGCACAATGTTAACTGTTTCTCAGAACTATAACTTACTTTAGCTTTCCAAACAGGGAAATGATTAATGGGTAATTAATGGAATGGAACAAAGGATGTAGTGCTTTAAACTAGAATCTTAAATTCTCAGACCTGTGAAATCACCTAGGAAAATTCACCTGTTTTCACAGTAACATTCTTAAGATTCCAGAATCAATGTTAAACTCTGCCCTGTAAATGAAAATCCATTTTTCCCTATGAAAAATATTAGAATTCCAAAATCAAACTGCCCTACTGTCTTAGTGACATTTTTATAGCTGGGATAAAATACACAATATCTGTAAGTTAAAGGAAGAAATACTTATTTTAACTCACAACTTGTAGAGGCTTAAATCTATAATCAGCTGGCTACAAGGCAGGAAGGCATGGCAGAGGAGTACAGCGGAGGAAAAAGAGCTCATGCTAAGGCAGGCAGGAAGCAGCAGCAGTGAGCCTTCCTTTCCCTTTTTATTCCATTCAGGCTACAAGCCTGTTGGTTGGTGCCACTCACACCTGAAGCGTGTCTTCTGTCTTTAGTAAATTTATTCAGCTACACCAGAACTATGTTAATCCAGTCAGTAGGCTGATCCAGTTATCTACTCATGATCCGGTATCACACGACCCTGACCCAGTCACTACTAAAAGCCGTACTGGAGAGTGCATGAAGCTGTGGGGAACATTTTAGATATAAACCATAACACCTGCCAGTGAAAGTTTAAAGAAATGAAACTCAACTTACAAATACATTCGTTCAATGGCCAAATATAACTACACCACCGTCTTAGTTATTTTCTCTCACTGCTGAGAGAAAATATCCGACACTCAAGATTAAGGAAGGAAAGGTCTATTTAGCTCATAGTTTATGGAGGTTTCAGTCCATAATCAGCTGGCTCCAAGGCAGGGTGGCACAAGGCACAGGGGCAACAGTTGAAGGTGGCAGAAGACAGCAAAAGCAACAAGAGCAAAAAGGGGGGAGAACAAACCTCTTTTCCTCCTTTATATTGTATCTGCCAAAACCATCCCTGTTCCTTTCTTTTCCACAAGCTCAGGGTGTTTACAAAGCGAGGACCCTGGCCTCTTAGTAAGTAAGGAGTTACAGCTTAGGCTACAGCTTTCTATACAACCACTTACAGGAACTATTTCTAAACTTACAGTATTTGTTCACATAAACAAAGAGCAAATTTAAAATCAATATCTTGATAAAAGGATTTTTGTCAAAGCAAACATCTATGCAGTGAAAGGAGACACATCTTGCTAACTGGGAAACACATATTAGCAAGCCCATTCTCATTGAAAACTAAACAATTCTTATTACTATTTATCCTTGATAATTGAATTTCATGAGTGAGGTACAAATATGTGATGAGGCTTCAATTTTTACTTCTTGGTGGATTCTTTAGCTGATTTAATAAAATAAAGACAAAAAGTGAATTGGAAAAAGATTGCTAAATGGATCGACCTTGAGACCATACCTTTTTTTAAGAGGAAAAAAAAAATGACAGAATTTCAAAACAAGATCATAGGAAATTAACAATGGCTATTATATTGCATACTGTTATCTTCAAGGTAGTTGCTCAGATTACCAGATATAGGTATGCAAAATTGATCAAACAATACAAGTACTAATTGTTCCTTTCAATGAACTAATAGAAATTAGTAGTATAATTAGCTATCATGTATATATATATATATTTTGCATTTCTTCTTTTCTCCTTTGCCCCATTCCAGTTCTTTTCTTTTGAGCAGTTTTTTTTCCTCTTTTACAATATCTATTATACTTTTTGAATCTTATTTACTCTTTCAGATTCTTACACTAGGTAGACAATACAATGTTTACACATGCAGGTCTGATTTATTTCACTTATGTGTATGGCCTGTAGTTGCATCTACTTACCTATAAAAGCCTCAACTTTATCTTTGTTTATAGCTGAGTAGTATTCCATTGTATCAAAATACCACATTTTAAAAATTCATTCATCAGTTGATGGTTATTTGGGTTGTTTCCAAGATTTAGCTAGATATGCCATTTTGACCCAGTTACTTCTCTTCTGGGTATTTTTCCAGAAGAGTTGAAAACATCATACCTCAGCAATATATGTGCACCCATGTTTATAGCAGCACAATTTGTAATAGCTAAATCTTGGAGACCATATTCTTAAGTGAAATAAAGCAGACACATGTGTGTTGTAACCAGGAGAGGAACCCCGGACCCAAAATTGCGCAAAAATGAATGACACGTCTCTTTAAGAAAAAGAAGCGCTTTTTTTAGCTGGTACCCAGCGGCACAGAGTACAGATGGTCTTTGTACTGCTGCGTGCTGGGGAGAAGTAGCAAGGGGTTTATAAAGGAAAAAAAAGGGTGGGGAGGGGGAGCATGGAACGAACAATACCCCGATCCTGTATTTGCAGGATGTTATGTACATCTGGTGGTCTTGTTTTGCAGGATGTTATGAACATCTGGTGGTCTTGTTTTTGCAGGATGTTTTTGCAAGAATATTGAGTTAACGAGTTTGCTCTTGTGGTTTTGCATTGCCTGGGAACAGCAGCAGGGGATCTTTATGGGTAGAATAGGTGATTTGAGAGTAAAGGGAAATGGCGCATACAGAACAGAATGGCTGCACTTTGGTCAAGGTACAACACGTGTAAATATCACATTGTCTTACTGATATGAGAAACTGAAAGTGCAGATGAGAACCAAATTGTACAAGAGAGATGGTGAAATGGGAAGGAATTGCTCACAAGGAAAGGGGAAGTAGAGAGGTGTCTTGGTTACTTTTCTCTTATTGCAGAAACAAAATACCCAACTCCCAAAATTAAGGAAGGAAAGCTTTATTTAGCTCACAGTTTGTGAAGGTTTCACTCTATTATCAGCTGGCTCCAAGGCAGGGTGGCAGGGCAGAGGGGCAACACTTCAAGGTGGCACAAAATAGCAAAAGCAGCAAGAGCAAAAAGGAAGGAAAACAAACCTCTTTTCCTCCCTTATATTGTATGCCAGCTGTCTACCCACCCCTACACCATCTCTGCACCCTCCTGTTGCACAGGATAAATACAAAGTGAGCACCCTGGCTGCCTTCATGAGTCACACAGTTAATCTTTTAAACTTCTCAAGTTGACACAATGAACAACATCCTAGAGCAGGAAGGGCGCATCCTTCTTACCCAGGTTGAGAGCTGCTGAGTTGTTTAGTTAAGCTTCTATATTCCTCAAGTTGACACAATGTATCAACCATAACAGGAGGGGGGAGGGGAAAAGAAAAGGTGAGAAAAAGAGGACAAAATTGAAACAAAGCTTTGCAAATGAGGGGAAGAAGAGTCCAAGGAAGGAGAGGGAAGTGGGAGGGGAAAAAGACAAGTGAAGGTATATCATGTACACATACAAATTCCCTATGATGAATGTAATCAGTGTATATACCTAAACTGTACCAATAAACTCAATTAAATTTTTTTTAAAAAGGCTCAGGAAATAAGGGTATAAAGTGTTTCTCATTTAAAATGGTGGGCTATGCTATAAAGCTATATATAAGACACAGACCAAACTACAGTTCAATGCAGTTCCTTTAATGTTCTTAGTAGAATTATGGAAGGGTTAAAATCACTGATCTGCAACCAATTGACTGGCCTTGTAGGGAATCCCTCTTACCCAGCTGGAGAGAGAAACTGGGTGACTAGCTCTTTGTCAACTGAACCTCTGGTAAATAATGATTTTTATTAGGTAGGAGAGACCTTACCTACATAATGTCCTTTGCTATAAAATTGCTTTTAATAAATCTATCACCCATAGGATTATTATGGTACAAGAGGGGTATAAAGTCAGTACATTTCAAAACTTAGATGCTCTTTCCGGTGTTTGAGGTGACATATAACTTCATTAGAAACCTCAGCTATAATTTAGGGAGAGAAATTATATGCGTGGGAAGGAAGGATCAGCAAACCACCTTTGAAGTCCCAGACATCTCTCTACTTCATCCAAACTGGAGATGTTCTGTATCCCCGAACATTTCAATAAAAACTAATATTTCCGTGTCAAAAGGTACCTGAATCAGAAATTCAAATCAAAGACATATTGTTTAAGTCTGAAAGTTACTGATGAAAGTATCCATTCAGTTTTAATTTTAAAAACAATGTTGCTATTGCTAATACCAATCATTATAGAACCTTATATTTGTTGCTATATTAGGTGTTTTATATATCCTAAGTTAATGCAAGTCTAAGGGCTAGTTGTATAATATTGGAATATTGTAGATAAATTTTCCAACGTCACATAGTTAACATGATGGACAAAGCATGATTATTAAATGCAGAATGGTAGGTGCTCTTAGGCTTCACTCAACTTGGTAGAATGTAATGGATGAGATTAGGAGGGTGAAACCCGGTGTAGACTTTGGAATTAGGCCACCTGGTTTCACGTCCCAGCTCCAGTGGGTGGTTTTGGGTTTTCTTTTTTTTAATCATGTGAAAGATGTAATCATTTTTATATTAGAGCTTCCCCTGTAAAATATTGACACAGAGAATATCTATAACATACACTGTTAGGCCCATACAAATATAGTAAATACTCAATAAGTGTTAAGTTAATATAATTACCTTCAATTAACCTCAGTTAGAAAACACTAGATTGATTTTTTTGGATTTAATTCTAAAATTCTATAACGTTGGAATCTCTGTGGGCTGTTTCCTGTAGTCACCTAAGGCATCATGGACCCATGAAATCAAATAGGCTATTAGGACAGAAATCACTTCTACTGTCAGCTCCTTCCCATAACTGTGAAATAAAATTTAGACCTCACTCTGTGCTAGGGTGAAGACCTGAGTATTTAGAATGATAAGATACAGGTCTTTGCTTTCTTGCATAATGAGAAGCTTAGTCAAGATTTCCTTCTCCAAACTTAAATTATTCCTTCCTGACAAGTGGACCGGCTTAGCAACACTGGCTAGCCCCTCCTGGAAATGAGGGCTTGTACTGGAAAGGGGTCAGCATTGCCCAGATTATTCTTTCCAGGGGAAAGGACACAGACACTGCTTCACAAGGCATGGGGGCTTCACCTGTGGTGCAGCTTGGGCAGTGAAATGCGCCAGCTGATGGTCATGAATCGGTTCAATGCCCAAATGATGGTGTTGGGGATCTGCTTTTCTTTTTCATTCATCCCAGTGTCATCTTTGTCGCCTCTATATTCAGGCCAGCTCTCTCTCTGTGTGACACTAGCAGCTTCAGGCTCACATCTTCCATACAATTCATAATAACCGAAGAACAGAAAGATCCTGTCCTCTGCAGAACTCGTTTATCCAAGAAAGAGATTCTAATCCTCGTCTTCGTGAATGAATCATTACTGCTGGAGGGGTACAGTGCTTCAGCTGGCAGGACTCAATTTTGTGCCCCCCGCCACTCCCTTGGGTGTCTGCATGTGTGTATTAGTGGGGAGGAGTCAGGCAGGGCTAATTTTCCTTGGGCTCATAGCACAGGTTCCCACTGGAAAGAGGAATTCTAATGCCATGGAAGAAAAAGGGATGCTGGTCGGAGAAATACAACGGCTGTCTACCTCAGTATTCACCTAGTCAGCCTGTCTTCCCTTCCTCAGTGGCCGTATGGGAAGCAAGGGGAAGAAACTGCTGGGGCTAAAGCAATGGTGAGAGCACCTTGGAAAGGAATATGCGTGCAGACAAGTAATGCGGGTGAAGATCGAGCGCGAGCCGAGGTGTGGGATGAGCACGGAGTGAAAGCAGCAGGAGTGAGAGCAGGGCTGATGCACAGAGGGCAGGCCCCGGCAGTGCTGACATCCTGCACCCTGCTCCCCTCCTGCTCCAGAAATGAGGCCCCACACTCACGGACTGCCAAGGAGAAAACCCCACCATCAATACAGTACTTATGCTCCCAAATATTAATTCTAAAGAGCAATTACTACCCAAATGTACACATTTCGTATCAATAAAATTAAGTAGATTATCCTTAAAATTGGTAAGCAAGATGTAAGTCAGAGTAATACTTCAGAAGAGTCAATATTGAAAATACTTTATAACTAACACGTGGTAACATCTGTTGGGAATAAATGAGCATTTGTGATAGAAATAAAAGACCTGAAGATGGTATTGCTAACACACAACACACTACGCAAGTGCTCACCTCTCCTAATGCTTTTCCTCTGCCTTCCGTAAAGACAAACGCTTAAACACAGGAGACCGTGTCATATGGTGGGTGTCTGTTTCCGGGTTTATCCTATAGTGATCAAGTCTAAATCAGATAGCACTTTGAGGGGCATACGCCCAGGCATATTGTCACTGTGCAGAAAACATGAAGGTGAGGGGATGGTCAGGAGAAAAGCCACAAAATAACGTCTTCAGTTCTCTTCCAGGGGAGAGGGCTTTGCTGGCTGGGCTGTCCCACGCGTAACCACACGTTACACTGTGACCTAGGCCAGGGGCAGCACACTCAAAACTGGAGTGAAAATGGAGTGTTCTCTGTGAGACAAAATGAGAGCAGCACTAAATGCAGGCTAGATTTGTTTCTGGTGATGACATTTGCATTTTTTGTAAACTACAAGGTATTTTTCCACAGCCTGTGTTCATTTTGGAGTTCTCTTCTGAGGACCACAGGACGACCCTGTCCAGGTGGTCTGGCAGCTGGGCTTCCTTCAGTCTATGACACTCTTTCCCAAAACTTAGCTTCAAATGTAAAAATAGGTCACAGCTTTTGTTTAAGTCATAGTTGGAGATCATGGCTGTTATGGTTTAGACTTTAGATGTCCCCCACAAGCTTGTATCCTAAAGCCATGGCATTGCTGGGAAGTGGGAGGAGCTGAGGAGCTGGGGCTTAGTGGAGGAAGTTAGGTCATTGCCCTTGAAGGGCGATGGTCCCAACTCCTTCCTCTCTTTCTCTGCTTTTTGGCCATTAAGAAATGAGCAGCTTTGTTCTGCCATGTGCTCCCTGGCGTGGTGTTCAGCCTCGCTACAGGTGTAAAGCTATGAGGCCAGGTGACTGTGGACTCAACCCCTCTGAAACTACAAGCCAAATTAAATCTTTTCCTCCCTTTAAATTTGTATCTTAGGTATTTTGTCATATTAGGACATTCACATCATGGTTCTGTACACAAGCATTTGCTTCTAAGGACTGCTTTTTAAGAATGGAAGGTATTTCCATTCAGGGATGTACTCACACAAAATTTGATTTAGCAAAAATCTCACATTATGTGATTCAAATTTTAGCACAAATGTGGTAGAGGATTTAAACAACATTCCCCAACCTCTGCCTCAACACACACACACACACACACACACACACACACACACACACACACACCCCACATACCCCACACCTCGACATGGATTTAAAGAAAATTCAAACAATATTATTTCTGCTACTGAATTGTTTTCATCAAGTTTTCACGTACAGTGTTTCTATGCTTTTATGACTTGTCCTTCAGCTACAGGTTAAACCAAGTTTTCTGAGCCCCCTCTGTTTGAACAGATTTTGCTAATATCTTTTTCATCACTGTCATGTAACAGAACCTAATGATTGGCAGTCAATGTGCAAAGTTTTACCTGTCTTACCTACACTTTCAAGATTATAGCAACATAGAAAAGAACCAAGATTCAGTCACAAAGGGTAGTATAATCAACTTTGATTGGCTTCCAGGGAGAGGCCCATGGTTTGAATAATTTAATTGGCAAGTAGTCCTAGGTCATTGATCCTTTTCATAGTTTCTTCTGCCACTGGAAAATCCCACAGCTTATAAAATAATACAAGTATATTTTAAAATACCTGACTCACTGGGGGCATACTGTATGTTCCAGAATGGCAACATGTGCCTCCTTCTGGTGATCTTCATGCAACATGCCCTTGGTGCCCATCGAGTGTTGGTCTAGGTCATGCCCTTGAACCTAGATAGAGCAGTGTACTGCCTTCATCCACAAAGTATGTGATTTCTAAGCCTAAATCAAAATGCAACATGCACTTCTTCCTTGCTTTTGGAAAGTTTGTTCTTGGAAGCAGCTGCCATCTTGTAAGGAAGCTCAAAGATGTCCTTACTGAGAAGCCATATGTGACAACCTGGCTTGGGCCCCAGCCAATGGGTGGCATCAATTACCAGGCAAATGACTGCAAGCACTTCCCTATTATTTCAACCCAACCCATCCACCCCCAGCTTTTGAGCTCTTCACAGCCAAGAACCCAGGAATTATGGAACAGAGCAAGGCATCCTTGGCATCTTCAAATTCCTTACCTACAGATCAGCGAGCAGAACAAAGTGGCTGTTTTGTGCCACCATGCTGTGTGGTGACCTGTTATGTAGCAATAGTAACCAGAACACACACACAAAAAAAAGGCAGGCAGATTTCACCACATTCCACATTTTAAAATGTCCCTGCTCACCTCTACATACTGCATGAGCAAAAACATACACCTATTTGTGATAATGAATTGTACTGAGAAGCTTTAGCTTTTCTTCCAAATTTATTAGCTCACCAATTCACATCCTCTTTAAGAAATAAAACATGTAAATTTTAAGGCTTCTAAAAGACTCATCTGAAGCCCATCCTTTCAGCTATTGCTGGACCATAAACAACATAGACTTGGGGGAGTGCTGGTCTTCCGGCTGGCTAGCTTCCTGCCTCGTAGGCTCCTGGAGGGAGGGTCCCGGGTGCATAGGGAGCCTCGGGCGGGGAGCGCCGGTCTTCTGGCGGGCTAGCTTCCTGCCTTGTAGGCCCCCGGAGGGAGGGCCCCCGGTGCCCGGGAGGACACAGGGCGGGGAGCGCTGGTCCTTGGGCCGGCCCCCAGCCTAACAGGCACCTGGGAGGAGGGGCTCTGGTACACCGGAAGCCACATGGTGGTGAGCGCTGTTGCACGCCAGCCCTCAGGCTGGCCACCGCTGCTTCGTTGAGAACTACCATGACACAGAGAAACATTGACACAATTGGCCCACCATGCACCAGCTGCAGATGCCCACCCACAGACGTGTCTGAATCATTCAAACATGGAGTAACTCCTGAGAATACATGCCATACAACAGGTCACTCTTGCTCCTGCCATTGAGAACCAGAAAGGTCCAGAGTCAGCGGAGGAGCAGCTGGTGAACAAGGACTCGGAGAACATGAGAATACAGACTAAGCCCGAGGAGTCAGAGGTCCTCTGGACTGGGTTCATGAAAGCCGTTCGGAAGCTGTAAACCAGGAGGACCTTGCACAAAACCTGAGGAGACTCTCTGGAAGCCATTCTTCCCCTGACAGTACAGGCTGTGGTGGAGCTCTGGAGAGGTCTGCACCAAGATTCCTGCTGCCTGAGCTGACAGTTGGGAAGAGGACACTAACTGGTTGTGGGATACCAAAGCAGTGGGAAGCTGGAGAGAAAAAGCTACAAAGAATGGCTTTCGCCCCAGACAGCTCACTTGAGATGTTAGTAAGAATTGCCTCCTCAGTATTCTATAGCCATGATGAGGAGGAGGCCAAGGAGAGAAAACAAAGAGACTGAGAAAAAGCAGCTGCTTTTGCTGCACCACTAAGAGAAACAGATCCCAGGTCTGATTCCCGGGGCCCCAAGAAGAACTCGACAACTGCATTCATCTGCTACCACTGTTAAAAGCCAGGCCACCTCAAGAGGAACTGCCCTAAGAGGCCCCATGGGCCATGCCCTGGATGCAAAGAAGACCACTGGAGATTGGTCTGCCCTCTGAAGTGGAGGCCCCAGAGCTCAGACCCATGCTACCAGTTAGTCCAACAGGAATGAGAGGGCTTGCGGCATACTCTGGCTTCTCCCTCTGGCCAGACCGTCATCTCCATTGAGGAGCCCTGGGTAATCATAACTATGGAGGAACAAGAAAACAGCCTGTTGCTAGACACAGGTGCAAGTCTCTCGGTCCTTCTTTTCAATCCTGGCCTTCCTTCCAGCCATCATACCTCAGTGAAAGGAGTCACTGGTGAGGAGGTAATATGCTATTTTTGACAACCCTTAGGCTGTAACTACTTATTAGATCCTTCTTGCATATCTCTGTCTTCCTGAGAAACCACTCTGAAGATACCACCACGTATTACAGCAGCCATTGATATTTTCCTACGAATCTATCCATAACTGTGTAAAGTTTGTAATGTTCCTATCCTATTTCATAAATGGATGTATGTTCATTATTATGTGTTTCCTACAACAACCATTGAGAATAGTTAATGATTTTTCAATAGGTCACTCATGTATAGCTCTATTTATTTTCTTTACAAGCCACTTTGAAGATACCAAAATATAGTACAACAACTATTGATAATCTCCTACCTCTTTTGTCTCTAACTCACTATTATTTGTCTATTTGTTTTCCTGAGAAACTATTTTGTAGATAACAATATGTAAAACAATAACCATTGATAATTTCCTACCATTTTGTCTGTAATTTGGTAAGTCCCCCCTATTATTATGTTATCCTTCCTTTACTCTTTAAAAAAAAAAAAAATTGAAAACTAGGTAGATTTAAGAAACTCATTTTTAATGATTATTTGATCAATCTTGCATGTCTCTATTTGTTTTCCTGAGAAACCACTTTGAAGATATCAATATGTAATACAACAACCATTGTTAATTTTCTACCACTTTGTCTGTAACTCTGTATTGTTTGTATCGTTCTTATGCTATTTTGTAAATTGAAGTCTGTTACTATGTTTTCCTTCTTTTATTTTTAAAATAAATTTAAAAACAAAAAACAAAAACCAAAAAAACAGCATAGACTTATAATAAACATAACTAAAAAGGCAGCCAAAAAGTGGCAGATGATGATGCAACAGATTTATCAACAATGAAAATAAGCAATGATTTTAGACACTGTAAGACACAGAGAACACATTTCTCTCAGATGAATAAATTTCTATCAATAAAAATTTGAGAGTGAAAAGTAAATTTGCCATTACTATTATCTCAGATTTCTAAATATATCAAATTTATGTAAATATATTCACTGACAGTACTGTGCAAAAGTAGGATCCTTAAGGTTTGGGAAGCTGGAGAAATTTGGAATTGGAAACATCTCCATTCCTGGCTTTATGACTTTGAAAATGCTCCTTAACTGTGTTCAGCCCTAGTGTGTTTGTGCACTAAGAAATGAAAGATAAGAATACCTACTTTGATACTCTGTTATCAAGTAGATTGTTTGAAATTTTGAGCTAGAAATCAGAAATACAAATAGATATAAACTTTTTGGAGCTGTGCAAAATACATTTCCCAAGGAAAATGATAGAAACTCTAATAAGTTGAACAAAATATCAAGGATCTCATAATTGCTTGTTCTCAGAGTAACAACAATTTGTTCTAAGTTAATGGCAGGTGAAAATTTATGTCACATAACCAAATGTAGAAGCAAATTCATTTGTGTTTTCTAGAAACACTTTTTTTCTTTTGCCCTGCAAAGAGAGGCTATACCTTGCTTACATACATAGAGTTATTTATTTTATTATCTAATACAAGTAAAAAACTGTTATCTCTATGCACACACACTCATACTCAAGCTGTAGCCCTAGCGTGGGGGTGCAAACTGCAAATCTTTCCCTGCTATCTGGCAGAGAGCATGAGAACACAGCATCCTCATCAGCGGCCGCGTTGGCATGAACACAAGCAGGCTTGGGTTGTGGTCAGCACTGATGCAGTGGGGGTGGCGGCTCCTGGCCTCTAAGCTCCTGTGAGCAGAGGCGTGGGAAATGCCGCAGGCCACAGTCCTGGTGAAGGCATTGTAGCACAGGGCCCTTTGGAGACTACAGGACTCAGAAGCAGATCCTTACAGCATTTACTATAGCCAAGTGCGTATCAGAAACCCAAAGAAATCCCAGGTAATGCAGTGAATTACGTGGAAAATAAATTCTAAAAAGAAATCATTACATGGTTTGGAACTGATTAAAATGACCTGAATCACTTAGACAACAGTTTTAAGAGATACACAGAATACTTTTAGAAAATAAGAAGAAATATAGTTTTAAAATTTTTGTAATAGACATTTCGTTCACATGTTAACTTATATTACTTTTGATAAATGTTTCTCAATAACCTCCTCACATATGTCTATGTACATATAAACATTCATGCATATGTGCATATATAAATACACACATACATACATCACACACCTTTATAAAACAAGAAAGCTAACATTGTCCTCTGGTAGCATTATCCAATTGACTGACAATTATTGTTAATTTTAATAATGAGGCATCTAATTTGGCATTTTATACTTCCCTATACCAAGTAAATGCTTGGTTTATGGAATCCCTCTTTAAAATAAGGCTGAGATTACTATTGATGCAAAATGGCTTCTATTGAGAATCCTAGGTCCCTCTGCTAGTATTGTTTAATCATTTGAATCTTAACCTTATGGGCCAAGCTAAAAGGAAATACTTCCTTTATCCTTATTATGCCTGGGGTACCTTTCTGTATCATTCACACAGCACCTGTGTTCAACTATCTTTTCCTAGAAACATTTTGGGGAACCTATTTCAGTTCCCTTCCTATTAGCCACATCCATATAATTACAGACTCTCTGAGACTCTTACACATAATTTTTGCATCCTTAGGGCCCAGTGTAGTGCATTGACTACTTTAAAATAGATGAAATATTTGGAATAAGGATATAAATGTTCCAATTTTCTATTCATGAGCAAAGGAACCCCTAACAATATGAAGTGATTTTTCCTTCAAAGACTAATTAGCAGTGGCCTAGGGATGTGGACACAGGGTCCTGCTCTTAACTAGGTAAGGATCTTGGTTTTAACTTTCATGACTTTTAAGTTTCCTCTATAAAACAGGAGAATATAAACAACAGGCATGCTTATTTCATTCTGGAGGAATGCTAATTTTTCTGTGTGTCTTTATTCCTCTCACATCTACTGTGGTCACATTAAGGGTGAGGGTCTGTCACAGGGTTTCTTTCATGGAGGCACCAGGCAGGCCTAGTAATAACAGGTATTTTTTGTCACCCCAAGGCTGAGTTGAAAATAGTGTTGTGAGAAATAGTATCAGAACTCCGATGGGGAGAGCTAGCTATGGTCATGTTGGGCACATCTGAGTGCTCTCTTGAAGTGAAAAATAAAAACTTTCATGAGAGTCTCATTTTCTATAAAGCTCCCTATTATATTCTTTAAAACTGTTGTATGCATTTTCTATACTCAATTTGTGACCAGAATTAATATGAAAACTGATATAAAATATTAAGGTACATATATTGGGCTCGGTTATGCTCCCTCAAATTCAAATGTTGTAGTTGTAACTCAGAGATACCTGAGAATGTGACTTCATTTGGAAGTGAGGTAAAAAGCTAAGACAAAGGTAAGTTAAACTGAGCTCATTAGAATGAGCCCTCATCCGGGTACCTGGAGTCTTTATAAAACAAGGACATTTGGACACAGATATATACAAAGCCACATGAAGATGGTCATCTACAAGGTACGAGGAGAAGCCTGGCGAGAGACTGACCTTGCAGATATATTGATCTCAAACTTGTAGGTCGGAGAACTGTGAGAAAATAGATTTTTGTTAACATCATCCCGTCTGTTGCAGTTTGCTGTCATAGCCTGGACTAATATACATACTGAATCTCAAAGTATTTTTTAGGTAGACAACACTGTTCAGTTCGAATTTAAACAAGATTATGGAAGCTCAGGAATATTTAGAAAGTACCAAAGTTCATCAGGTTTCTTTCCAACAAAATGTCTCAATTTAAAGAGTCATATTGCAGCTGGGTGTGACAACCATTGCTTGGAGTCCTAGCACGGAGGCTGACACAAGAGGATGTCAAGTTTAAGCCCAGCCCGGGAAGTCTGGCAACTTGGGATACCCTAGGATAGCTAGGATAATTGTACTACTAATATCTGTGGGTTTTTTGAAAGGAACTGCTAATGTGTAATTGTTTGATCAGCCTTGCATGCCTGTATCTGGTTCTATGTGCAAGCATTTTGAAGGTGACATTGTGTAGTATAACAACCATTGTTAGTATCATGTCACCGTGGTTTGAAATTCTGAATCATTTTTGTTGTTCCCTATGCTGTTTTGTTTATGTATTTGTTTTTGTTATTTTGGGTCTTTTTAAAAATGAAAAACAAAATTTATATGTATATATAAGGATAGCTGGAATAGGTATACTGCTGAAGTCTGTGGTTTATTGAAAGGAACAGTCAATGCTTAAAATTTTCCTTTTTCTAGACCAATTTTGCATGCTTGAATTTGGTAATCAAAATGACTGGTCTGAGGACAATATGCAGTATAAGAACCATTGTTGAACTCCTACCATCTTGTATGGTGAAGCTCTGCATCATTTCCAATGTTTTTTTTTTTTTTTTACTGTTACTGTCTTTGATTGTTTGATCAATCTTACATTCTTGTGTCTAGTGGACTGAGCAACTTTGTTGAAGACAACAGTATGTAATGTAGCAGCCATTGTAAATTCCTATCATTTTGTTTTGAGGTCATGTATCATTTTTGTTATTTTTGTGTTGTTTTGATTTTGTCTTCATTGTTGTTAGTTTTTCAAATTTTTTAAAATAAGAAAACAAAACAAAACAGAAACAAAAATATTAAAAAGTGAGGCTAGGGATGTAGCTAAGTACAAACACCCTTGAAGTCAATCCCCACTGTCACTCACACACACACACACACACACACACAGAGTCAGGTGTCATTTTGGCAGAATTCATAAGTCAGTAGGTTGACATCATATAATTAATGCCATTATAATTTCTGCCATGAACACTGAATGCCAAAAACCATGCTCTGAAACACTGAAAAAGAAACTATTTCTTGATGATTGTTAATATGAAGTACAATGATAGCCATACTTGAAATCTCTAAGGTGCTAGTTACACAGATCAGCGTCACTTTCCCTATGGAAATTTATTGCTAATCCCAAATGAGCTGGTTGAAATAAAACATCAATTCACTGCGAAGAATACTTTGGGCAAAACGGTGCTGATATGGTACACCTTGTGTATATTGCTGCATTTTTATCATTATTAAGCATTGCTACACACTGAAACAATTGTTATCTTTTTATGGTCGACACATAAAACATTGGTATGTTTTACCAATGTTGTATATAATTCTTTCCTGTTCTTACAAAGTTAATAATGTTCTCATGCAATCAAAACTCATGTCCACACAAAAACTTGCAAATATTCATAACAGATTGTTTCATACATAGCAGATTATTTACATTTAATAAAAACTAGAAGCAAATAAGATATCCTTCAATTATTTTGTCTTATTACCCTGTATCACTTTAAATGTTCTTGCTTTGATTTGTTTATGTTTGTGATAACATTCTGCTATTGTTCTATTTTTTGTTTGTTTGTGTCTCATTTACTATTCTCTTTAAAATAAAAAAATTTTTAAAAAGATATCCTTCAGTGATGAATGGACAAATTGATATATTGATACTTATTAAATACTACTTAGTGATGACGAATATATTATCAAACTGTCAAAAGACATAGATTAAACTTAAATACATATTCCTAAGTGGAAGAAGCCACTATGAAAAGATTGTTTATTGTGTGATTCCAATTTTATGACATTTTGAAAAAGGCAAGACTATAGAGAAAATAAAAAAGTCAGTGATAGCCAGAGGGTCAAAGTGAGGGGAAAAATATTTAAAAAGTGAAGTGCAAGGGATTTTTAGGACAGTGAATTAATGTATTTGATATTGCAGTGATGGGTACACAAATTATGACACAACCAGACTGGAACTGAGCAATTAAGTAAGTGGGTGGCAGATGAGGGGAGGCACACGTCCTGGTTTTGTGTGAACTTGCAGACAAGCAAGTAGAGATATGATAATCTGTGGAGTAATAGATTAGAGTTTGATACACCATTATTACAATATTACTTCATGTTTATTTTAGTATAGACACAAAACAGCATACACAAAAATAGTACAGACATGTTTTTTACATGTAGGAAGATGTATAGATGTGTGTATAAATTAGTTACTGTACAGACACATATTTCCTTCCTCTGTCAACTGAAAAATTCTAAAAGAAACAACATCCCAGGATTAGTAAGCATACCCAGTGTCCATATTTCCAATGTCTTTCTCCAGTGCAACCAGTGATAGTAAGTAATATTCAAGACTGATCTGGAACATCTCATAGTCCTGGAAATTAAGATATGTTCAAAATAAATGAATAAAGGTACCATAATTTAGAGAGATATCAAAGGTACACAGGAACCAACTAAGAGATGTCTCAATGGCCAAAGCTAGAACAATGTAAGAAACAAAATTAATCCAGCAGTACTGGATTAGAGCCTAAAGTATAAAGTAAACATGCATGAGCCCATACTGGCAATAATAAATAACTGTACATAAATAAATAGAAAGAGGAGATGAATTTCCAATGTTTTCTGTACATATTCTTCTCCTCAAAGAAGGAGTACATAATTTCCCACTCCTGAGCTGTGGGTTGTGCTTAGTGACTGCTTTCCGAAGACGGTCATATGGAAGGGAGGGAGGCATAACTTTGCTCTAGTGGAAGGTGGCAAACGCTCCCTGAGCTAGGTGACCGAGAAGGCTCAACAAGAGTGAAAAGCACGTTGGTAGCATGTACTTTCAACAGTATGGAATGCGAACGGCACGTCGCCAAAAACAGTCACTCAGGTTCGCATCATGATTAAAAAAAGTCCACCAATTTGAAAACAGTGTAAAGAAATACGTAGTAGTGCTCTTTAAAACTGTCAAGATCACCAGATCAAGGTAAGTCTGAGAACCACGGCTTTGACTTGACTCTGCTCAAGAGGAAACTGAAGCAACAGGCCGTCATCTATCGTTTGATATTTCACCGGCTGCTCTGCACTTACAGAGGTGAGTCGGCAGAGTGCAAAGAACTTAAGCCTGGATAAGGACTTTCATGCATAAAGAATGGAAAACTGCGCTTCACTTTCTCTCTAGGAGTAAACATACTGTGAGAAAATAAGGAACATGCAGGAAGCCATAACATTCATGACAGGCGAAATAGTAAAATGCTTGTGTTTTCAGAGCGATGGCGATGCCCTGCTGGCCTTGTAAGATACTAGTCCAGATATCTACGCAACTGGAATCTTCTGTGCCACAAGATGGCAAATCTACTGACTTGATCATTGAAGACTGGTTCTTGGCTTTCACTAAAGCTTGAAGGTACCGTGTCTCCCTGGCTCAAGAAGGTGAAAGGAAACACTTTCTTACAATGGGCAACTCATCTTTTTGTCACTCTTACCAGAAACCCATGGACACTGTTTATAGCAAAGGGTCATAAAGTTATCTATCATGGTAATAAAGTTATCTATATTTTATGTCAGTGGGCTTAAAAGAGGTGGACAACATGTTAACACTTGTTTTAAATGCACTCTATTTTTCATATTACAAGCATTTGGAAACAGTGACATGAAATGTATCTCTTGCTATGATAACCTCTACATTGAATTTTTCTTGAGAGAAATGATTTCCAAATTGATATGTTTCACATAAGCAATGAAAAATAGTCTTTACTGAGTTTTATGTTCAGTACTATATAGTTTTCTGCTGTGGGTAATACTATTTATAGATTAAATATAAATACTAAAGTCTTCACTGTAATCACCATGGTAAGAACTGCTCTTCAGCACTGGGACACTTGGGATTATCAGAGACAATACCTGCCCTTGAGTAAGTACCTTCATGTGCTGGATAATTGTTCTAAGTACTTTTCACATATTAATTTATTTAACTCTCTAATCCTGTGTGGTAGTTACAGCCTTAGTTCTCATTTTATAGAAGATGAAATTAAGGCTTCCGATGACTAGACCCCTTATGTAGCTTTATGAGTGTAGCAGGTAGTGCCTCATTCTCAGGCTCTATAACCTTGTGCTAAAGGTTTTCGCAAAGACATGCCTCTATTCTTTGAGATTTAATCAATGAAAGTAACTTTAGTTCTATAGCCTGACAGTTACCATCTGAGAAGACGGTCATGGTTGTAGCTGTGAATTGAATACATACGCCCAAAAATAAGTGCTGGAAATTTAATCCCCAATTAAACAGTGTTGGGAAGTGGGGACTAACAAGGACTGTTTTGGTTCTGTGGTCCCCACTCATGAATAAATTAATGTTGTTTTAAAAGAGCGCCAGGCTCTGAGTTCAGTCTCTTGGTCTCTTTCTGCCTCTTTGTCCTACTGACATGGGACAGCTCAGCAAGAAGGCCCTCCCTGCAGATGCGGCTACTCAGGTTCTGACTTCTCAGCCTCCAGAACTATGAGCCAATCCATTATGTTTATTGTAATTTATAATAAAGTCTCAGGTATTCTGCTATAATGGCAAAAATAGATCAATACAGAAGAAAGACATCTTGCATTTCACTTTAATTTCAGATTTTTAGTAATGAATCTTTAACAATATAATCTTGTAAACAGATAATGTTGTCTGTTTTTGTTTCCCAGAACTGCCATAATGAAGTACCACTGCCAGGTGTGGTGGCACACGGCTGTAATCCCAGCACTCAGGAAGCTGAGGCAGGGGGATTGCTGTGAGTTCATGAGTTCCAGGTCCAGCTGGCCTACATCAGCAAGTTCAAGGCCTGTGTGCACTATGTAGTGAGACCCTGTCTCAAAGCGTACAAACAAACAAACAAGCAAATAAACAGTAAATAAACAAAATACCACTGACCAGGTAGCTTAAAACAAAAGGAACTTTGTCTCACAGTTCTGAAGAACAGAAATCTGAAGTCAGGGTGTTGGCACGGTCAGGTTCCCTCTGAATGGGTTAGGGAAGGAGATTCTGTCTTTTTCTAGCTTTGAGGGATTGCTGATAATCCTTGGTGTTCCCTGAACTGTAGGCACATTCACTCCACTCTCTGCCTCTGCTGTCACATAGCCCTCTCCAAGTATGTGTTCCTCGTCTCTGCTTCCCTTTCTGTAAGAACAGCAGGCCTCATCTTCATTTGATTACATCCACCTACTTCCAGTCCAGTCACAATGGAGGCTCTGGGTAGGCGGGGCTTCAGGGAGGGGCATTATTTGAAAATTGGCCAGTTAACCATGCAAGCTCCTTAGAAATTCTGGAATAGAATTGGGCTAAGAGCCTGGGATCTAATTTTTTCTTGTCATCATAAATGCTAGGACAGACCTAAGGGCCAAATATGACCACAACTGGAGGTCTCTGGAAACAGATGTTTGCAAATCAAATCCCAACCCTGATACAAATGAAAAAATTAAGAGCAGTGTCTGTCAGCATTATCACAGAATGTCACTGCTCACTCAGCGTAGGGTTGTAAGAGTTCTTAAAGCTTCAATTTAAAGAATAAAGTTGGCTAATTTCTATTTTGATGCTAGTCATTTTGAAAAACATTGCATGTTGAAATTTAAGATATTTCAGTTTAAGCACTCGGGGATTTTAAACAATTGTCACTATACTGAAATAACAAAAGATTAAGGTGAAGGATATGCTAGTTACCCAGAATTACCACTACTTATTAGAGGTATAAGTAAAAACATCATACTGTATTTCATAAATATGTGTAACTATTATGTGTCAATATAAAAAATAAAAAACTGAAACAGTTGTATCATTCTGTTTGCCCACAAATTGCTGACTTGCAACATAGAATTCTACATGAAAAAGTGAAGGAGCTAGGGCGATTTCTGTTCATATTTAGGGACCTGATAAAGATCGTCAACCAGAAAACAAAATATCTATTGCTGAATTTCATTTCATTCTGTATTCAATTCAAAGAACTATTGGGTATAGCCGCATCCCTTGTTATTCTCTTTAACTCTGACTTTGGCAGCCTGGATAATTTCCTAAATGTAACTCCAAGCTGTGTGGCACCTGGCAATTAGAAGCCTGATGGTTAACACAAGTTCCAGAGATGCCATGGTAATAGTTGTCTATTTATAAATGTTTCCACTTCCTGCAGCTGCACATTGGAGGATCGGATGTTGTATCGGAGATGTATGTCTCCAGGATGCAGTAAACTCATCAACACCAAGTTCAGCAAAATCACAGAGGTTCTGTTCCCGCCTCTTCCTTTTATATTTTGGGTCCTGCTGACACCTCTTTCATTATCAAGAGCTCAGTTCATACACATAGTTCATTTCAAAAATTGATCTTTAAGTTCCCTTTTCTGCTATTATCACTCTGATGAGTAATAGGCAGGTGGAAATTTACAGATAGCATGCAACCTTCCCTATTTTGTCGTGAATTCTTGGGTCCAGAGGAAACACCAGCTGGAAAGATGCCAGGAAGTTCCATGTAATAGATAGGGACCTCCCTTCACTTTTGTTATTTGCTTATTAACAATAGGCAACAGAACATCTGCAAAGGCCAGTGATATGGATATTTATGTCCTCTTTTTCCTTCTGACCTCCCCTGGGAGTTCCCAGACACCGCATATGTGGAATCTTGACAGTTGGCAGAAATGGCCTGGATTATTTGAGACAGAGTTGGCTGACCAGTGTAACTGCTCATTAAGAAAAGAGCTTCAAAAAGATTTTCAAAAGAAAATCTCTACATCAGAGATTATGAATTTGTATTATAAAGAAGGACACACTGTCCCTATATCATTTGCTTAGAGGAAAAACAAACAATTATTCATCTTATATTAATATCTGCAAGGAAAGAAAGATGCAGATCAGTGTAATCCTTGGGGGGGTCAAGACTCTGGAGCTTGGGTTGGAACCCAAGGCTTCCACTGAATGATCTGACTTCCAGACTGGGTTCCACACCGTGCAATGAGGGCATGGATAGGACCAGTACGCAGACACAGGTGTGAGCTAGAGTGACACTGGCTACCATAATAGATAAATCCATAGATCTCTGTGGTTTCTCTAAAAGAGCTACATTTCTAGCTCATAAGAAGTCCATTGCACATATTCTAACTGCAAAGCACTGCTCATTCAGTGGGTCAGGGGCTCACCGTGTGTGGCTTCACCACCTCCAACTCAGCAGACCAGGTGATGTTTAAACTCAGTCTGGCCCAGGGAAGATCTTCAGCCTCATAACTGGTTAACAATGCATGTTTCCATGCTCATTCTATTGGTCAGACTCAGTCACACGGCCATATTTAAGCCCATGATTGGCTAGAAAATAGTCATGCAACCAAGAAATAGAAGTTGTGGTGGCCGGCTAGCTTCTGTCACAAGATTGATGTAAAACAAGTCATTAAAATAGATAGATAGATAGATAACATGTGTGCAGCACTCACAATAATAACAGACACTTTAAACATTGTATAGATTCTTTTAAAAACCTTTCCTAACATTTATGATGTCAATCTTTGAATGTACAAGAGAATCGAAGAAATCTAATACTGAACATCTCCGATATCTGCCCCCTAGCTTCTACCTTCACATTTCATTCCATTTGCGCCATCACATTTCTGTGTGTCTGTCCATCCTGCTGTCCATCCATCAGCCCACCTCCTTTATCCAAAGTAGGGTGTTTTGGTACATTTCCCCACCAAATACTTCAACATTCATACCATCAACTAGAGTTCAATACTTGTTTATATTTATTTCTTTTGAGACAATTATCGCATAAAAGCCAACTTACAAAGCTTAGGTGTAGCGTTCAGTGTAATGTGCTAGATGCCGGCACCCGTGTGACCACATGTACGTGACTGAATAGAACCCTGCTGCTGCTGCCTTAGAAAGTTCCTCTTTGACGTTTCACAATCTCCAACACTCTTCTGCTACTGCACCCCAGTCATGCACTATTCTGATTATTTCCAACTCTAAAATCCTTTACCTATTCTTTAACTTAATAAAAATAATGTTTTTTGCATAAGGTTTCTTTCATGTAATGGAATGTTATCGTGATTTACTCATGTTGTATGTATCAGTAGTTTGTTCCTTTTATTGATAAATGGTGTTCTACTATATGTCTATCAGACACCCCATATCCGATTGTTGCTATTATTTTAAAAAGTCATAACACAAGTTTTTTTTGCAGCCTTATATCTTTCAGTGTATTTGGTTTTATTTTATTTTAATTTTTCATACTGGGGATTGAAGCCAGGGCCATTGCTCTGAGCTGCATTCCCAGCCCTTTTCTGTTTTTTATTTTGAGACAGAATCTTTCTACTGTACTAAGTTGCCCAGGCTGGACTCAAACTGGAGAACCCCCGCCTCAGCCTCTCAGAATACTGGGATTACAGACACACTTGAGTATGGTGTGAGTACAGTCTTGAGTGACTAAGAGTAAAATCAGTGGATTAAAGGAAGGGGTCTACTTAGTTTTAGGAGAGACCATATAGAAATATTCCTTTGAAAAATAAAGGAAGAGGTTATAAGCAAAAGAATGCCCCTGAAGATAGGATTTTTTCCCTCCACTAGCTGTGAAAAGTGTAAACTTCCATAGGGCACAAAAATAATAGATACCAAACCCTGTCCGGAACCAACACCAAAGGAAAAGGTGGGAAATCTTTGTATTTATAAAGGTCCACAGAAAATTCTTAAGTGTAATCAGTGTTAGTGGCAGTGGCTCTGGGTCTCAATGAGTTTAATGATAAGAGGAGATTTTATTCATCTGCGGGTTATAACTTGGATCTAGATGTCCCCTCAAAGCCATATAGGATCGTAGGTGGGGTTTTTGGAGCTGGTTGGATCTCGGATGTGTGATCATAGGAGTAAGGGTGTATGATACTACATTAGTCCTCTGGTTGGAGTTAGCATATTTCTGCCTGTGGCTGAAGGAATTTATTGGAAAGAGAAGCCCCGCTCTGGGTGTGGGTGGAACCACACAAAAGGCTTGCAGCCAGGATAGGATAAAAGGGGAAGGCAGGCTTTCCAGTTGCTGCTGCCTCCTGCCAGCCCAGCCACGGACTCCTCGGCCATGTCACCCTGCCTTGGAGCCAGCCACCTACGGTCTGCAACCTCTACAAACTGAGCTGAAATATACCTTTCCTCCTTGCACTCTGAGTGTTGGGCATTTTGTCTCAGCAATGAGAATAGTGACCAAGACACTGAATAGCCTCATAGATTAACATAGTGCTGAGTTCAAAGAACACGGGCAAGAAGTATTTGTTGAACTGAGATGCTACACATTGTGTCTTAAATATTAAATATGCTTATTTTCCCCTAAAGAATATGTCAGATATTAGTTGGGGAGATCTAAACTCTCATGTCATTTCAGTTAAGTCTTACATTATGCATGTAGTTTCTGTTTGTAGTTTTAGGGTTAGCAATACACAATCAACAACAAAGATAATACTCATACTAATTCTCCACAGAGCCTGGCAGGATGTCTTGCAGATGCTCAAAAATGACCTTTCTAATGAGTAAACAAATAGAATAAAAAAGAGGGATTCTGGTTACCACTACTGCAGCATCAGAAAGATGTACAATTAAATTCTGAGGATGAACAGCTCTTCTAGAACAGTAGCCCGAATTTTAATTTTAAACATATTAAAATCACAAAAAAGATCCATTACTCATTACATTCACCACTCTGAGCCTAAATGTCATGAAGAAATGCCAGTCTCTAACCAACTAAAAGCCTATTGCCTTAATATTTAATTCAACTCCAGAGAGTCAATTGTATGTCTCTATAAACAAAATGTCTAAATTTCCCTGATCACATCCATCTTACATTTCAGATTAGGGGGCACGTGTGCAGAGTGGAAGAAGGTTTTATTCTTTTTCTGGCTAGATCTGGATCTAGGGTGAAAAAACCACCCTGAAACCACAGGTCCTCAGATTTTATTTGCCTATTTCGCATTTCCTTTTCTAAAAATTTCTTAATCCCAAGGATTCTTTTGATTCCATTTATCACAGCGAATTACCTTAGGAATCTAAAGAACATTGTATAATGTTGACATTTATTTGTATCCTGTTTCTTAGAAAAACTAGCTCTAGAACTACAAGACCACATTCACACACTATCATTTAGTTTTCTAGAGATATTCCTGATCATGTTTAGAGGACTATGACTAAGAAAATGGAAACTGTTTATACAGAATAATCTCATAGAGTTGAGACCCAGGCAGCCCTCAATATTCACCCTTTTGCACCCAACGTATCTTTGTTGAATAAATAAATGGACAAATTAATGAACTGTATCAAGTGGAAAATGCATGCTTTGTGGCAACAGCAGACCTATATTCTGAAGCATTTACTAATTGGACAATCTTCAATCAGTCTTGTTTTCCTCACTTAGAAAATGAAAGTAATAATTTCCTCCCAGGATGGTCCTAAAGAGATGATGAGGTGATTTATAGCAAAATGACTTGTGAGGAGCAAAACTCTATGCAAACATTAGTTATTATTAACCTGATGAACAATGATCCACAGATTAGCAAGCAGGAAGTTTCCTGGATCCCAAACTAAGACTCTCTATTGTATTTGTTTGGTAGTGTTTTAAGGGGCCTGCCTGAGGCTGATTATTGCTTTTTCAGAAGGCAACTGTGCTTATCCTAATGTCTGTGGGCATGAGGGAAAAAGTAAGCTTAGAAACTCTAATCTCACAATGTCTGGCAATGTCTGGCTAGATCTGTATGTCAGGTATTTTTGTAAATGCTGAATCAAAATCCAGACAGATTTTTCTGGGCAGTAGCTCAAAGGGTTTTTGGTAAGTCCGAGTTTTTCATTCTCGAACACAAAACGTTTTCTTCATCACACAATCATCCATGAAATAGCAGTCTTTTTCTGAGAAAATCTTTCTTTGGAGAAATTTTGTTTTCATTGTTAGAGGCTCAAGCCTACTCAATGATATGAATGATTATGTGCTGATTTTTGCACAGCATTTTCTTTTAAATTTGCCTTCATATATTGAAGAGCCCTAACTAAGGTTAGTTTACCCAGAGCAATTATAGTGGAGTAGATCACTACAATAAAGAAACTGTTTGTTTTGTCATTGCCAACACACCACGACAGGTCTGGGATTTTACTGCTCAATTAAATTTAATTTCATCTTTTTACTGTGTAAGTATAAGGTATGCACATGATGTTTTAATACAGTTATACATGTATTCATAGTGAAGTGATTGCTATATTCAAGCAAAGTAACATACTGATCATCACATCCGGTTTCCTTTTCTTTTCCTAGTTTTAGTAACAGTACATGAAATCTACTACCTTGACAAATTACCTGCATACAGTGCATTATTATCAATTACAGCCCTCATGTTGTACATTAGCTCTCTAGATCTACTCATCCTATATAATGGTAACTTTATATCTTTTGACCTATATCTCTATATATCTTTTGACCTCTTTCATCTTAACCTCCATGGATATGAAGTCTTAAGCATACTTCACATATAGAAATAGCTGCAAAGTAAACTCATTAGTGGTAAAGAACATGCTTCATATTCTACAAGGTAAAATATTAATAGAATATAGTGGCATGATAATATCATCCTGAGACGATTCTATAGGAATCATAGGGAATTAATCCAAATGATAACATATTTATATATATATTTCTATTTCCCCAAAAAGACTTCCTCAGTTTCCCTGGCACTCCCTGGTCTTGACTCTCCTACCTCTGGAAGTTTCTGTGGGCTCGGTTTGTAAGAAGCAGAATCTCTGAAAGGATATCTTTCACAGGACTCTTGTGCTGACTGCGTTCTATTGTGCCCATGAAATTAGCCTGCGCTGTTTTTCCACTGGAAGGCCGTGCTGTGCTCTGCACATTTGCCTATTGAATCACCTTTCCTTGACCTTGCAAGTCCTTGTGGGTGTTATACAAGTGCTTCCTACTTTAAAAATTCCAAAATACAGTATTGGCTGGCTGGCTCCTTTCTTAAAGCACTGTCTGTAATTGCACACAGCCTGCCCCAGCACCCTGGCTCTGCACAGCATTTCTTAGAAGGAGGGAACGTGAGACAGCACCTGCTAATCCACTTTTCACCAGAGATTTAGGCTCAAGTGGAGCTGTTCCTCATGCTCAAGGTTGATGTGCACGGCCGGAGCCACTTACTCAGCAGCTTCTCAGGGTGTATCAGAGTGGGCTGCTGCCTTCCTCCTGTTTCTCTGCACCCTAGGCTGCACTCTTCCCCCTTTGTTCCCCTTTAGCTCTTCCTTGAAGTTTTCTCTCCCACATCATTCCCAGTCCCTGGGCTTCCTCTCAGGGCTGCTTCCAGCACCCCCTCTCTTCCTTACCTCACCACGTCTGAGCAGCGCTGATGGATCGCTGAACTCCACCTGGATATTTGACCTCGCTTTTGCATTTCTGTTTCACAGCCAAATATCCCTGAATCTCCTCTTATTCTAAGCTCTCCCCCTTGCAAACCCCCTACATTTGTCATGGTTACCATAATTACTCCGGTCACTAAGGCTTCGGTGCTTTGTGGTACCTTTGCTTCATGGCCAGTCACTAAGTAAGTGTGACTTAAAATCATCCCTTCTTCTCCACTTGCAGAGTTTAAACTCTTAGGCCCTGTGTGTCTTCTTACCTGTCCACATCCTTAAAAACTATAGCCATTGCCAGGTACTAATAGTTAATGCTTCTGAAACTTTCTTTTTATTTTAAAGACAGTAGTAAAAGAAAAAAAAGA
Organism: Chinchilla lanigera; assembly: GCF_000276665.1. Classification (NCBI taxonomy): domain Eukaryota; kingdom Metazoa; phylum Chordata; class Mammalia; order Rodentia; family Chinchillidae; genus Chinchilla; species Chinchilla lanigera. The sequence continues at coordinate 12,715,044 of NW_004955454.1, read as the reverse complement.
ACAATAGCAGTATACCAACATCACAGACATAAACAAAACAAAGCAAGAGCATTGAAAATGATACATGGCTTCAAAACAAAATGATAGAAATTAATTATTATATTACATATTGTTATCTTCAGCTACGTTGCTCAGATTACCAGATTTAAGAATGGAAGATTGTTCAAAACATTAAAGAGAATAAGAAAATAATTACTAGATAAAAAACTAGAGATAATACAGGGTTTCACTAGACAAGGTGGTAGGAGTTCACCAATGGTTGTTCCATTGCATACTGTTGTCCTCAAATTAGTTGCTCAGATTACCAGACACAAGCATGCAAAATAGGTCAGAATATAAAAAATTTTAAGCATTAATTGTTCCTTTCAATATGCCATCAGACATCAGCACAGTCATCCCAGATATATATATATATATATATATATGTGTGTGTGTATATATATATATATATATATATATATATATATATATTGCCTTCTTTCTTTTTTCTTCTTTCCCTTATCCCAATTATTCCTGAAACTCTTCTAAGATCTGGTTTCTTCATTGTGAGTTACATATGTCTTACTTCAACTTGCCCTAACACAATCTCTACCCAACAGACACTATTAGGATTCTCACCTTATAGAAGGAAAATTAAGGTTCAAGGAGGCTAAACAACTTGATCAACTTTATGCAAGAATAAGCAGCAGTGTTAAGGTTTGGAGCAGGGCACTTGCCTATGCAGGCCATGGGCTTGTCTTCCATGTGTGGGTAGCCTAGAATCTAGGACAGTGGTGTGGCTTCCTAGGTTGGATTCCAGCTTTTCCCTTGGACGTTGACATTCCTGACTGGTGGGAGGGGCCTCCAACTTGCCATCTGAGGTATGTACAGGTTGCTGGGTACTGTGACTCCAAACCTTCCTTATCTGGGACTCTGCTACCTGCTTCATTCTTATCCCCCCCAATATACCCTCATATATGTGTTGTCAAAGTACTGCCCGCTGCTATTAGAACTACTGAGGTGTACTCAAGGAATCTGGGCTATAAACCTGGATAAAGCCTTTATGTTACATTTACACTGCCATTTGCTTGTGTGGCAGTTCTCCTGAGGATGCCTGGACTCTCTGGATTCACTTTGACAGCACAGATACTCCCCTAGCCAGTACTTACCACTGGTCGCTTATGACAGTTTCCTTGTCTTGTCTTTTCCTAATGAGAATCCACACTATCTGTGCTGCTTTTTTAGCCACACCATCTAACCCTGACTTCCCAAGTAGCCAGTTCCACAATGGCTTTCGTGTCCCTCTCCTTCCCACTTGTCTCTGCTCCCAGGCCGGTTCAGGCTGCAGCACTTCCGGGACCTTTCCACGCTGCCCCAGCTTTCTGCTGTCTTGTGCATAGCATAGCAATGCCCTGTTTGCACTGAGTGAATGCAGATCCCATTGTTAAAGGCTGTGCATTACATCAGTGGCTTTCAAGCCTCGCTAAGCATTCAAAGTACAGATGCAGGCCCATGCTCACACCCCACTGAATTCACAGCCAACGCCAAAGACTTGGAGTCAAATAATTATTCATGATGGCCCTAGTTTCTTTAATTCTTCAATGAACTCATAAATTATAGAGTATTTAAAATACCTGGCCCAATGTCTGACACATAATAAGTATTCAGAAAATGCTAATTATTTCCCCTGCTCCTTATTTCTGAGTTTTATGGCCTTTATTTGTTTAAATGAATATTTTTAACAGATTTATAGTTCCTATATTTCTTCATGTTTTCTGTGTTTTACCTCTCTGGTCAAAGATTTTCATCCTCGCTCTTGACCTTCAATTACTGCCTTTAAGACTCTTTAACATTTTGATACTAAATTCATTAGTTAGTCAGCATATTTCTCAAACTTCTATACAATCACATTTTTCTTCCTCCTACTCTTTATTCTACTTTTAGCTTTGATCCTTGCTTCTTTATTTTTCTGCTTCAATTTTCTTCCAGAGAGCAGTGAAGTAGACCTTGAAATATCAAAGCCATTGACTTAATGCATTTTATAATATTTTAATTTACTCAAATTACTTTTGTTGAGCATTATAGGAAGACCTTGGAACTTCCTGAAATTTAAGTTTCCTGTCTTGTTAGAACAGCCTACATAGGTGGATAGGGTGAAAGAGCATCTCAAAGCTGTAACAGACCTTAACTATTAAGAGTTTAGCAGCTTCATTTTGTGTGTGAAGCAGCTAAGATGCACAGGTACAAGAGATTATCCAACTTTACACTGCCTATTAGTTTTGCATTGCTTTTTGAGATGGGGAGAACTAGCTTGTGCAATGGTGACATTTAAGAGTTGTACAGTTGTTCTGACATCTGCCCATATGTAGTCCTCTAAAATGACGGAAAAACACCAATCACAAATTTAGTGAATTTAGTAAATTTGCTTCTTCAGGTCTCATTCACAGTAGCCAGTATTCTTCTGAAAGACCAAATGGATCAGGCCAATAGTAAACTGCCACTCCTCGAGTTGGAAAGTTCAGATTTCTGAGCACTGTAGGTTGTAGTGATGCTTGTCCCAAATTGGTCCCTCCCCATAGATGGTGCTTTAAATGTACCAATGGGAAAAAATATTTTTTCCTTCCCCTTCCAGGGGGAGAAAGACAGATATTCCACAAACCTGAGCAGGCCTGGATGTGACATCTTTCTTTCTGCTCTGTGATCTTTAAGACTATTTTAAAAATATTTTTGTAAGGGGGCAAAAGAGGCCAGTCTAACCTGATTTACAAGAAACAAAATGGTGATAGCTTCAAAGCAAATGACCCAGGATACCTGAGATAATCCTGTACCCTCCACATCCAAAATAGGTGCATCATAGAAAAACCACAAAAATCGCAAGTCTGTAAAATCCAGCACCTGGAATTATAAAACCCATTCTTAAAAGGGTGGTGGAAAGCAGGAAAGGAGATGGGAAGATAAACAGCACCGGGGAGCGGGTATTCAGATCAATCCAATACGGGTGCTGGGAAATGCTAGAAAATAGTTGCAGAAAAACCTGTGATATTTTCAAATGGTGGTAAAACTCTACACAAAGGAGTCAGGAATAGCCTAATGAGCAGCGGAGACCAAAGTTTCAGTTCTTTAGCAAGAAGGGAAGACACAAGGGCGCTGGCAGAGCGGGCCTGACCTTCCCTGGGAGGGAAAGGGGAGAAGGAAAAGAGCTACCACTGCCCCTTCTAATCCTCACAGCCCCTCTGGACGGCAGGCAACAGTGGCCTAAAGTAGACTCAGTGTTTCAGGAGATGAACGTGGTGAAGAGAATTTCTCTGCAGATGCTGCGCTGCTTAGGACAGACAGTACAGAGATCATCTGGTGGGAAGATGTGGCTTAGGGTACCCACCAAGGAGAAGAGGATGATTGGGAGAGATATGCTTTGCGGGGGGGGGCTTTGCTTTTGGGCGCTGATAATAAACAAAGGAAAAGAAGACAAGAAAGAGGCAGCCACTGCTAAATCCTACGGCGGAACCACAGAGAGTAGCAGCAGTACACCAAGTAGAGAAAGGACCTGTGTAAAAGGCTGACCAAGTAACAACCACAATGGATGGAAACAAGACTCACCAGCATCCCTAGGGTAAGAAAAAAGCCCTCAGCAGCAGGTCGATGAGCCTGTGAACAATTATTTTGGTGGCGTTCAGACATGGACGAGACATTCCCCTACATCTAATACCACAACAGCTATACCTTCAAATAAAATGGCACTGGTAACTTTTCTGACAACAACAGAAGGAACGCTTGAAGAAAGCTGGAAATCGATGTAAAGAAGAATTGCAGCCAGGATGGAGCATCTAGATGAGGTCTCGGATCAAAACTAATTGGTGCTGTGGCTCACTAAAGCATGGCAGTAAAATCTCAGTAACACAAGAAGAGACAGTCAGAACACGCCGCCTTCCCAAAGACAGCACTGAAAAGTCCCGGCAACACTGCAGGACTGTGTCTCTCTCATTGCTCTGTGTGCGTGGGGCTTTCTTGTATGCGGAGTTCTCTAATCCTTATCTCTCTCTTCTGCTAGATTTAAGTGTGTAGATTTTAGATGATACCAATATGACAGATGGAGTAGGAGTCTTCCGGAACGGGGACCAAGATTTTCATACTGTCATTCATCTTTTCACCATCCAGACTACCAAGCACATGTAGAAGCATCCTCAAATATCTCACCATGAAGTACCATGAAGGCAGCTCCACCTAGACTCCAAACCCAGGAGGGCCTTCCCGCACCCCTGACCTGCTGGCCTTCTTTGCTGGTACAATCCAGGAGCACATTCTCCTACATCATGGGATCCCTTGGCTGGGTCATTTGGCTTCCTCTCCTCTCTGTGTATTCTCCGTCCTCTGATGATCACATGGAACAATGCAGAGTACATTACATATTAGTACCACATGCAATATGGCCCCCAACTGTGGCTCTGGCTAGACCTCTTTCTTGAACTCCAGAGAGCACACATCTAACTACCTGCTCAGCACCACTTGACTCGCTAATGGAGAACTCACAATTAACATGTCACAGATGAGCTTTGCCCCAAAGCTTTCTTCTCCCACACATTCCTTCAGTAAGGGAAATCTCTAATCTTCCAGTTCTTCAGTGTGAAAATGTAGGATACATTCTGTTTCATTTTAAAGAGAAAAAATAATAAAAACAGTGGTATAAAATTTCAAAGCAAGATTGTAGAACAGTAACAATGGTTAGTACATTGCATATTGTTATTTTCAAAGTAGTTGCTCAGATTACAGAATATAGGCATGAAAAATTGATCAAAAGAAATAAGCAAAAATCGTTCTTTTGAATGAACTCATAGAAATTAGTAGTATAGCTATCTTAACTATCATATATTTGTATGTGTGTGTATATGTATAAACATGTATGTGTATGTGTATATATATGTATATTTACTTTTTGCTTCCCTTCCTTCTTTTCTCCTTTGCCCCATTCTACTTTCTCTTTCCTTTCAAACAGTTTCTTCCCATTTCACCGTATCCATTGTACATTTTGGATCTCATTTACTCCTTCAGCTTCTCACACTAGTGAGACAATATGACATGTACATATAAGAGACTGATTTATTACACTTATGAGTATGGTCTGAAGTTGCATCTATTTACTTATAAAAGTCTTAAGTTTATTCTTCTTTATATCTGAGTAGTACTCCATTGTATAAAAAGACCACATCTTTTATATCCATTCATCAGTTGATAAGCATTTGGTTTGTTTCCAAGATTTAGCTATGACGAATTGTGCTGCTATAAACATGGGTGCACATATATTCCTGTGATATGATGTTTTTCAGTCTTTTGGGAAGATACCCAGAGGAAAATAGCTGGATCGAATGAGAGCTCTAATCCTAGTTTTTTGAGGAATTTCCACACAGATTTCCATAGTAGTTGCATGAATCTACACTCCCACCAACAGTGGAGAAGAGTTCCTTTTCCCCCACAGCCCTGCCAGCATTTGTTATTGATTGATGTCTTGATGATAGCCATTCTTCAGGAATGAAATGAAATCTCAGTGTTGTTCTAATATGCATCTCTCAAATGACAGGTGATGTTAAACTTTTTTTTATATATTTGTTTGCTATCTGTCTTTCTTCATCTAAGAAGAGTGTATTCACCTCAGGTACCATGTTTAGATTTAGTCTTTAAATTTGAGCATCTGATTTTTTTCAGTTCTTTATATGTTTTAGACATAAGTCTTTTGTCTGAAGGACTGTTGGTTAAAAATTTTTGCACTCTATGGGTTGTCTTTTCACTCTGATAGTGATTTCTTTTGACATGCAAAAACCTTTCTAATGATGAGATCCAGATAACATTATATTCAATGGTCAAAACCTGAAAGCATTCACTCTAAAATCAGGAACAAGACAAGGATGTCCACTATCACCCCTGCCACTCAATTATACTACACCCCTGGGAACATTAGCCAGAGCAATTAGACAAGAAAAAGAAATAAAAAGGAATAAGGATAGGAAAGGAAGAAGTTTAATTATCATTATTTTCAGATTATATTATACTCTACATAGGAGAACCCAAAAACTCCACCAAACGATTTGTAGATTTAATATCCAAATTCAGTAACAACACTGGATACAAAGTCAACACTCAAAAATCAATAGCATTTCTGTACACAAGCAACAAATTCACAGAAAGAGAAATTAGGGAAACCACACCCTTTATAGTAGCATTTAAAAATGAAATACATAGGAATCAGTCTAACAAAGGATGTAAAAGAACTGTACAGTGAAAATTACAGTACCCTAGAAAAGGAGATTGAAAAGGATATCAGAAAATGGAAAGATATCCCTTTTTCATGGACAAGAAGAACCAATAGTGAAAATGGCCCTACTCCCAAAATTGCTATACAGATTTAATGCAATCCCAATCAAAATACCATTAGCACACCTCACAGATCTAAAGAAAACATTCCTGAAATTCATTTGGAACCAGAACTGACCTAGAATACAGAAAGCAATTCTGGGCAACAAAGGCAAGTCAAGGCGCATCACAATCTCAGATCTGAAATTATACTACAAGGCTACTATGATAAAATCAGCATGGTATCGGCAAAAAAGAAATGGGGCTGAAGATAAGTGGAACAGAATAAAAGATGCAGATGCAACCCCAAACACATGCAGTCACCTTGTCTTTGACAAAGAAGACACACGTTCACTGGAAGAAAGATAGAAAGCCTCTTTAATAAATGGTGCTGGAAAAACTGGCTCTCTGCATTCTGAAGACTAAAACTAGACCCATGTCTATCACCATGCACTTAACTAAAGTCCAAATGAATCAAAGATCTAAATATTAAAACAGAAAAACTAAATCTACTGGAAGATAAAGTAGGTAGAAATCTTGAAGACATAGATGTAGGTAGAGACTTCATGAACAAAACCCAGACTGCAAGGGAAATACTACAAAGAATCATGACATGGGATCTTACCCTATTAAAAAGCTTTTACACAGCAAAAGAAATCACCAACAGAGTGAAAGACAATCCACGTGGTGGTAAAAATTTATACCCAGTTGTTTCTCAGACAAAGGACATACCTAGAACATACAAAGAATTGAAAAAAATTAGACCCCCCAAATTCAAAGACTGAATCCAAAAATGAGCATCTGAGATGAACACACACTTTTCAAATGAAGAAACTCAAATGGCAAATAAATACATGAAAAAATGTTCACCATCATTGGTCATTGGAGAGATACAAATTATTTTGTTTTTGTTTTTTTTTTTTTTTTTTTTTTGGTTTTTCGGTTTTTCTCCGGTACCAGGAACCGAACTCACGACCTTGCGCTTGCCAGGCAGGCGCTTTGCCGCTGAGCTAAATCCCCAGCCCCGGAGAGATACAAATTAAAACAGCACTGAGACTCCATCTCACACACAATGGAAATAATGGCTGTCATCAAGAATCAGTTGATAAGAAATGCTGGAGGGGCTGTGGGGAAAAGGAGCCCTTCTCCACTGTCAGTGGGAAGGTAGACTCGGACAACTACTATGGAAATCAGTGTGGAGATTCCTTTAAAAATCTAAGATTAGAGGTCCCATTTGAGACAGCTATTTCCCTTTTGGGTATCTTTCCAGAGGAATTGAAAACCTCATTCCACAGCAATATATGTGTACCCATGTTTATAGCAGCACAGTGTGTAATAGCTAAGTCTTGGAAACAGCCTAAGTGTCCATTAACCAAGGAATAAATGAAAAGGATTTTTTATTATAATGGAGTACTACTCAGCCATAAATAAGGATAAAGTTCAGACTTTTACAGGTAAATGGATACAACTTGAAATCATACTCATGAGTGAAATAAATCAGACTCACATGTGTAAACACCATATTTTCTCACTGGTATGAGAAATTGAATGAGTCCATAAAATCCAAAATGTACAATAGATACTGTGAATTGGGAAGAAATGGTCCAAAAGAAAAATAAACTGTGATGGAAAGGAGAAAGGAAGGAAGGAAAAATAATACATTTATATACAAGATAATTAAGATAGTTACACAGTTAGCTTCTGTTAGTTCATTGAAAAGAAAGGTTTGTGCTAATAATGCTTGGATAAGATTTCATGCCTATATCTTGTACTCTGAATATCTACTACAAAGATAGCAATATATATTGTATTAGTTATTGTTACTCTCCTATTAGCCTGTTTAGAAACTCTGTTTTATTGTAATTTTTGTTTTTCCTCTTTGAAATAAAAAAGTCAAGCATCGATATAACCCCCCAAAATAAAAAAAAATAAAATTAAAAATAGACAAAAATACTAAAAATTCCTCTGATGCCCCCAATTTGGTGTTAGTTCTCTGGTCAAAGCCAGAATCTGCACTGAATAATTCCACCAAGTCTGCAGTAGGATTACCGCTGAGTGTGGGGCTGGTCTTGGCCACACCGCTGACTCCTCTGACACGAGCTGGTGGCGGGGCATGGGGAGTGCCCTCGTCCACAGCTGGCCCAAGCTGTTCGCCTGCTGGTTGCTGGGCAGGTGGTGGTGCACTTGTCCAGCTCAGGGCTGCTTGTCTGCTTGCACTGAGGGTCACAGGGTGGGCGGCAGGGGCTGCCCTGTCCCATCACCAGGCAAGGCCTCTTGGCTGCTTGTGCCTTTGGCCCAAGCATGAGGGGTGGTGTCCATGTCCTGCCACAGGCCCAGAGGCTGCTTCTCGTCCTTTGCACCTAGGGCTGCTTTCGGTGTTCGCCAGACTGGAGTCTGGTTCCAGCTCGTACTTCTCAGCTGGGCTCCTCCCAGTCTGTTGTCCAAATGCCAAAGGTCTATATTTTTTGTTTTTTTTTTTCCGGTACCAGGAATTGAACTCACGACCTTGTGTTTTCCAGGCAGTGCCGCTGAGCTAAATCCCCAGCCCACCAGTGGTCTATTGTGAGTGGACAGCCCTTCCCTCCTTCCACTCCTGGCGGCTGGCACTGAAATAGCCCCGGGGCTGTTCTGCTGCTGGAATTTGAGCCCTGTGAGATGAAGCGGCGGTCCTGCCTCCAGCAGCTACTCCGTGCAAGTGGGTGCTGGGCTCCACCGCTCCGGTTCACTCACCAGCCACTGACTGTGGGCGGGGCCGCTCACAAAATTGTCTCACGTTCTCACTGCTGCCTCTGACTGCGCAAGACTCTCCCCGGCCAGCTCAGGTCTCAGTCTCCCACTGCTGGCTCTGTGGGGCCTGTCAGGAAAGTGTCCCACCGCACGGGGCCTGTCCCTCCACTGGGGCATGTGGCGCCTCTGTGCTTTATTTTTCAAAATCTTCCAACTGTTTTTTGTTTGTTTGTTTGTTTTTCTCCGGTACTGGGAATCGAACTCACGACCTTGCGCTTGCCAGGTAGGCGCTTTGCCGCTGAGCTAAATCCCCAGCCCTGGAGTTGTGTGAGCCTGTTCACTAGAAGCAGGTTCCTCCGGGTCTCCACGTACCTTGAATACTGCCTCTGTCTTTCTTTAATTCCCTGTAGTCCCCCCACCTCCCATATGTATCCGGGGGCCTGATCAGCCTCTGGCATACGGTAAGCGGTGAGAACATACCTGATGTCCTAACGTACATGTCACTAAAGTCTCAGAAGGAGAGGCGTGCAGGAGAAAGACATAGGAATAGAAAAGGTTCTTGAAGACATAATAGCTGGACATTTTCCAAACTTGAGGAAAATTATAAATTCATAAAACCAAGAAACCCAGTGAAACTCTAACCAAATAAACCCAAAGAGGGGAACAAAACTTAATGTACAATTTAATTTCCAACAAAAATTTTCTTCAAAAATATGAAGGTAGACTACAAATTTTTTTCTTTAAAAAGAAAAGCTGAGTCAATACATTGACAACAAATCTGGACTACAAAAATATGAAGAAAAATTTTCAGGGAAAATATACCAAATGGATATTAGGATCTACACACTGATATGAAAAACAGTGAAAACGGCATGTATGTAAGCAAATGTATTTTCTTACATATATTTTCATTTGCTTAAAAGGAAATTGAATGGTCTGCAAATTATACTTCAGTGAAATTGTTGAAGAATGTAAAGACAACTGACTATTTTTTAAAAGATAATATACCACACAATTTAAAGCATATATGGAAATATAATACAAGGCATGGTAGATCAAAAGGTGAGGAAGGAGAAATGAAAATGCACTCTTAAAATGCGTTTACCACCTATACGTGAATGGTTATAATATTAGTAGAAAACAGACTGGGATAAATTGAAGACACATACGGTAAGCCTGATAGCAATCACTAGAAATCTGAGCAAAGAGCTATAACTAATAATAGTAAAAATAAAATTGAATATTAGAAAATGTTCAAGAAATCCAGAAGCTTTTTGAAAAGAGAAACATAATAAAAGTGGAAAGGAAAATAAAAGAAAAACAGAAAGATGGCATATTTAAATTAAGAATATTGATAATCACATGCACATGAACTCCACAGAAAGGATGTAAACACCATGTACTGCAAACATGTACAAACAACAATAGTAAAAAGCAACAGAACCCAGAGATGGGTGGGAGAAAGGGGAGGGAAAAGAAAGGGTGAAGAAAGGAATTAAGATGAGTTATGTACGTGTACCCACTACGCACAAGGAAGGTACACGTTATGTACTACATACATGCACTAAGAAAATAAAATTTAAAAAAATTTTTGAGGTATAAAAAGTGAGGAAAGGTTCAATTGCAAAAGAATTGTATGAGAGAACCTTAGAGAGAGGGTAGAAACCTTCTGTACTTTGATTTCTGTGATGGTTCCTTGATCCCATGTATTTATCAAAACCATAAAAACCTGTGCCAAAATTTGAACTAGACACTTTAAAAATTAACACTAATACCGAACATCATTAATATAAGAATTGTAAAGTAAAACCACAGTGTGACACCACTTCACATCAACAACAGAGACGACAATCAGAAACAATTCCAATTCTGGAGCAGCGGGAACTCTCAACCGCTGAGATTGAGAATGTCCAAAGGTACAGCCACCTTGTAAGCAATTTGAAAATTTCTCCTGGAATTAAATACGCAGTTATCATATGAAGAGTAATTCCATTCTAAGACACTTACTCAAGAGAAACAAAAGCACATGACTACACAAAGCTTCATGTGCGAAGATCCATTACAACTTTTTTAACAGCCCCAAACTGGAAACTACTCAACTGTCCATCACCAAGTGACTGCGGTAAAAATCATCACACACCCATTCAAGGGCTTACTACTCTGCTGATTCGCGCACCGTGGACGGATCTCAAAAGCACACTAGAGTAAACCAACGGGCAAGATAATTGCCAGGCACAGGCTCTTCCGTCTGGGTGCATGAAGCAGAGAAGATAAGCAGGGGTGGGAAGGGCAAGTACAGGAAGGAAGAGTGCGGGTACAGCCGCTTCTCAGTGCAGAGAGCAAGAACTGGATGATTTCCATTCCACCCAAATCTGAAAACATACTGTTTTTAAAAAGCAAGAGAACTGAATGACATCACGAGAGTAAATAGTAGTCAAAGCTACATCTTTTTCTATTCCTGTGTAGAATTACATGATCTAAAGCTTTGAACTGCTTGAGTGGGACTATAAATACATAAAGTGTTTTTCCTATCAATTAGTAGTTAATTCAATTGGTAGAAACAGTTTTCGACTCCATGTAATTTCTGTTCTACTGGAGGAAATAGATTCTAAACACACACATACACTATATATATATATATATATATAAATATATATATTATATATATA
>NW_004955454.1:12701865-12703227 GCF_000276665.1 Chinchilla lanigera | reverse complement strand
GGTAGAAACAGTTTTCGACTCCATGTAATTTCTGTTCTACTGGAGGAAATAGATTCTAAACACACACATACACTATATATATATATATATATATATATATATATATTATATATATATATATATTGCTGTAACATACTGCAGAGAAACAAATACCACAGAAAACAGTGTGGGTAGAAAAATACGAATGGGGTACTTGATGGAAGCACATCGGGGATCCCTTTACTTGGTGGAAGGACGTCTGGGATCACTTCCGTGAAAGATGAGAGCAATACAGGTAAGCAGACAGGAGGGGGAAGCGTGAGGGTTGAATAAAATTTCCCGAGAAGAGGGACAGCACGGACAAAGGCCCTGAAGCACAGACCCATCAGAGCACGCGCTTTGTGTGAGAAGTTTACTGAGTTTTCATTTTCTTTCCCCAAACTAAGTTCCTGGGATGCTTTTTAGTACAACTTGAACGAACAAATGTGCTAATATTCTCTGTATTCTATGAGAAGCTAGCTAAAGGAAGCACCACAAGTTCTTATGGAAATGTACTCAAAATCAGGAGAGGTTTATTTCTGACTCGGGCAATTCTTCTCTCCAGAAGATTGTGTTAATTACAACAACATCAGAGCTATCAAATATTTGTTTGTAGTAAATGTGTGCTTTGCCTCCGGGGTCTAACCAAATACAGAGACAGATGTCGTACAGGGGCCATTTCAGGGTGTAGAGGAATTGCTGGTGTTGACCATGGACATGAATGAAATTGACATTGTGATGCTCTGAGGCGTCACCTGTTAAACTCCTTGTGACCTGAAGCTCCTCACAGGGACACTCGCCCCTTGAGGCTCTGATCCCATCACTCAAGAAGCTCAAATGGAAACACTGAAGCCCTTCTGTTCAGGCTTCTATCTAGGTGTCTGCCCAAAGCATAATTGGCTTCTAGGAGGGACTTTTCAGACGTGGCTGGATCTGGGATCTGTGCTGTTGAGATGCAGGGTGTGCGGTACTGGACTGGCACACTATTTGGTTTATTTTAGCTGTGGGCGTGGGTAGCGGGAAGCCCCATCCTGGCTGTGGGTGGCACCACCCACAATGCTTGTGGCCTCGACGGCTGAAAGGGGGCGTGGGGAACACTGGCTTCTGCCTGCTCCACTATGGGCCGTTTCTCCTGCGCGGCACCCCTCGGCCACGCCACCCGCATCGAAGCCAGTGGATGAAGGGCTTGTGCTGGTCTGGGGGATATTGCAAGGGGAACAGTATAATACAGGACACGCAATTTATATGATCATTTACAATAGTCACCAAAGAACCATATACAAAAGAGTGCAGGAAACCTGTCCACACACTAAGACCAAGGAATCCAGCTGAGGGCCTGGATCC
>NW_004955454.1:12674005-12701435 GCF_000276665.1 Chinchilla lanigera | reverse complement strand
TCAGAGGATGAAAACAGCCAAGTTCATCAGGAAAGCCAGCATGACGAGCTCCTCCAAAATAACCAACAGCTCCTTAGAGCTTCTACCAGCTCCCCACAGCTTCTCCCAGCTCCCAACAGCCTGCTTCTTCTTCTCCAGGTCTGCCTCTTATGCTGCTGGCAACAGTCCCCAGGTGGGCCTCCCACACCCAGCACCATTCACTCAGTTCGGCTGGGGGTTATAAGCTGACCACCAGTTATCAAACCACTACAGGACTGAACGTCTACAAACTGTGAGCTAAAATGTACTTCCCTCCTTTAATTTGGGGTGTTGAGCATTTTGTCCTAGCAGTGAAAAAATAAATAAGAAAGCATCCAAAGAAGATAGAGCAGAACAACATACTAAGCAACTTGCTCTCAGATCAGAATATAAGCTTGAATTAAGTTACTCCAAACCTTCATTTTTGTGGTGTAAGAATTCCTTTCCTTTTTTCTCTAGGGTTTTTTTTTTTCAAAAGCCATATTTTTGCAGTTATTTAGCAAAATTCTTATTGGAAAACGTATAATAATGTGCATTATGTTGAAATAATTTGAAGAAAATTATATATTATATTGGATTTATGTCTCATTAAAATTTGAAATAAATTAAAATAAGCTAAAAACTAAATTACAAATTAAATCTTTACATATGAAGATCATATAAATAATTGCTCTAAGTTTGTACCTGGAACAATTATAGAAAACTCTGAAATAATTTTTTTTTGTTTTGTTTTTGTTTTTCTCCGGTACCGGGAACCGAACTCATGACCTTGCACTTGCCAGGCAGGCGCTTTGCCGCTGAGCTAAATCCCCAGCCCTCTCTGAAATATTTTTAAGGAGATAGATTCTTGGTAACAAATGAGAAGACTGTTCAAAGTGAAAATGTATAATCAAATTAGTTCTCTACAAGTGAGTTATTTCAATAAACTAACATCTTTTCCTTTCATTTTTTAGGGACTCATAAGAATAAATATACTCTAATATTACAAAATCCCGAGAAAAAAAAATAAGACGGTATCTTTGTTAATTTGCATCTGTATCAATTTTAAAAGAAATTACAGTTATTTTAGTAATTATATCAGCAGTTTTCAGTGAGCTGAATTTTTCTTCAAAATATTTTGAATACATGAACTTTCATTTTCAAGTGAAAGGAAAACTCAAAGTGGTAAATATTGATAGTTTGTTTCTAGATTGCCTATTCTTCAGTTATACTTACAGTAGGGTAATTTCTTGCATCTGTGCTATGACTGTTAATTTTTTTTTTTTTTTTTTTTTTTTTGTTTTTCTCCGGTACCGGGAACTGAACTCACGACCTTGCGCTTGCCAGGCAGGCGCTTTGCCGCTGAGCTAAATCCCCAGCCCCTATGACTGTTAATTATTATGAGGAATGTCCCAATAGTGCTAGAACTCAAGTTTGTGAAAAATCCATTAATATCAAAGAGCCATTACATAATGTAAAATAAACATGGTTGGATTTTCTAGTTGGGGCAATCACAGCTTTTACTTACTCTATTCAGTTTTGGAGAAGAAAGGAAAATATTTTATACTGTTAGTATGTTCTTCCTAAGCAGAATATCATCATTTTCTTGTTACTGCATTCTGACATCAAGACTCTGAAATTATGACTTAATATAGTACCCAAATATCTGTACCCTCTGTTTCAGCACAGCGTATCCTCAGAAAGCTCCATGGGACAGAAATACCTTGATCAGTTCATTGTAAAATAGTGAGACCAACAGCCTGGAGAAACATGTAACTCAAAGCGCAAGACTCTCTAGACCCTCAGTTCAGAGTCACCTCTATGTCCAGTCTGAGCTCCGCAGCTGGGGGACAGATCATAGGTACTGACAGCAGTTCTGACCTGAAACCATTCAATTATCAGAAACCACTTTGAAGATATCAATGTGTAATACAACAAGCCTTGTTAATTTCCTACCACTTTGCAGCTCTGTATCGTCTGTACTGTTCTTTGACTATTTTGTAAAAGGTTGTCTGTCTGTTAATGTTTTCCTCCTTTTATTTTTAAAATAAAAAAGGTATCTTTTATAAGGTAACATCCAAATGAATTTTTCTGGAAATGAGCCTTTTATCCCTTTCTTATATGTGACCAGCAAAGGAACGAGGGAAACGGAGGGGCAAAGAGGATTTCTGAGCTGTGAGCATTTACTTAGAAAGTTAGCTCTTAGACCTCAGGTCCTTTTCCAGATAGTCATTCTGGAAAATGTCTCTCTGGAATTCCAATTTAAATGTTTATCAAATCTATCTGAATAAAGAGTTCCACCACTCTGAGTGGGCAGGAAAAGTGAAACAGCTGAGACTTTGAATAGCAATACATAAGTCTGTTAGCATGAAACAGACTCCCAAGACAGCCCATATCTGATAATTTCAGATTATTGGCTGCTTTAAAATTCATTTTCTTTTTTTTTTTTCATTTTAAAAAATAGAAGAAGGAAAACATATTGCTGAGGTATATCCCTGGCCCTAAAATTCATTTTCAAGAAACCTTTTCATAATGTCAATCAGGCAACAGGTATATAAAATAAGGTTCTGGTATAATGTTGCCTCTTTAGCAATAATATTGCCTAGGGATGAAGAAATAAAAGAATAAGACTAGTAGAGGGTGGTAATGAAAAATAGAAACTGTATAAGTTCAACCCTTAAATTTTTGGGTCCCATCAGGAGTTTTCTTTGAAATCATCTCCATTCCTATTCAACACATCCACCTATTCATAATGGTGGTATTACATAGCCTTCCAACTGTTTTAAGGAATTTCCTTGGAAAATATTGAAGTAGGAATTACTGTCCAAAATGATAGCAATGTTAAAAGGAAGGTTGTAGGAAATTCTGATTTCACACTCATATTGCAAGAAACAAAACTCAAGGGATTCTGACTGTTTATACAGTTGGAAAAACAGTATGTCTAGAAGTTTGAAAATAGCTATTTTATACATTCTAGATATAAGTCCTTTGTTTGAGGACAACTGGCTAAAATGTTTTCCCTCTCTGTGGGTTGTCCTTCCACTCTATTGGTGATTTTTTGTGTGCAAAAGCTTTCTAATAAAATGAAATCCCAGTTGTTGTTTCTTTGGAGTATTTCCCATGTGATCTGGGTTTTGTTCATGAAGTCTTTACCTACAACTATGTCTTGAAGAGTTCTACCTATCCTCTCCTCCAGAAGAGTTAGTATTTCTGTTTTAATATTTAGGTCTTTGATCCATTCTGACTTCAGTTTAGTGCATGGTGACAGAAATGGGTCTAGTTTTAGTGGTCAGCGTGTGGAGAGACAGTTTTTCCTGCATCATTTATTAAAGAGGCTGTCATTCCTCATATTTGACCCCTTTGTCAAAGATACAGTGGCTGAGTGTGTTGGCAGTTATGTCTGCATCTTCTAATCTGTTCCATTCATACTCAGGTCTGATTTTTAAAAATTTTGTCAGTACCATATTGATTTTATTATAGTAGCTATATAGCATAATTTCAGATCAGGGACTGTGATGCCTCCTGACTTGCCTTTGTTGCCTAGAATTGCTTTTGGTATTCTAAGTCTCTTCTGGTTCCAGATGAATTTTAGGATTGTTCTTTCCAATTCTGTGAGATATGTTAATGGTATTTTGATTGGGATTGCATTGAAACTGTATAACCATTTTGGGAGTATGGCCATTTTCACTATGTTGGCTCTTGCTACCCAAGAGCAAGGGATATGTTTCCATTTTCTGATATACTCTTTGACTGATCTCCTTTTTCAGAGTACTGTAGATTTCAATGTAGAGATCTTTTACTTCCTTTATTAGATTGATTCATAAATATTTCATTTTTTTCAATGGTATTGTGAAAGGTGTTGTTTCCCTGATTTCTCTCTCAGTGAATTTGCTGTTTGTGTATAGGAATGCTATGGATTTTTGAATGTTGACTTTGTATCCAGTTACACTACTGAATTTGATTATTAATTCTAGAATTCTTTTGGTGGAGCTTTTGAGCTCTTCTATGTAGAGCACCATGTCATTTGCAAATAAAGATAATTTAGCTTCTTCCTTTCCTATGCTTATTCCTTTTATTTCTTTCTCTTGTCTAATTGCTCTGGCTAGTGTACCCAGAGCTATGTTAAATAGGAGTAGTGATAGTGGACATCCTTGCCTGGTTCCTGATTTTAGAACGAAAGCTTTCAGTTTTCTACCATTTAGTATAATGTTATCTGTTGGTTAATCATAGATGGCTTTTAAAAGATTGAGATAGAGACCATCTGTTCCCAATTTCTGTAAGGATTTTAGCATGAATGAATGTTGACCTTTGTTAAATGCTTTTTCTGCATTTATTGAGATGATCATGTGATTTTTGTCTTTAACTCTGTTAAGATAGTGTATTACATTTATTACTTTGTGCGTGTTGAACCATCCCTGCATTCCTGGGATGAATCCTACTTGATAATGTTGTGTAATTTTCTTTATGATTTGCTGCATTCTGTCTCCCAGTATTATGTTGAGGTTTTTTGCATCTATGTTCATTAAGGAGATTGGCCTATATTTTTCATTTTTGGTTGGGTCCTTTTCTGGTTTTGGTATCAGGGCAATACTTGTTTCTAGCACATATAAAGACCTGAAGAAAATAAGACCACCCCAAATTCAAAGACCCAATCCAAAAATGGACACCTGGGGTGAATATGCACTTCTCAGATGAAAAAATACAAACAGCAAATAAATACATGAAAAAATGTTCTATATTGTTGCTCATTCAAGAGATGCATATAAAAACAATGCTGAAATTCCCTCTCACTCCATAAAGAGTGTTATCATTAAGAAGTCAACCAATAACCAATGCTGAGGAACTGTGGGAGAAAGGAACCCTTCTTCACTGTTGGTGGGAGTGTAGACTGGTGCAATCACTGTGGAAATTCCTCAAAAAAATAGGATTAGAGGTCCCATTTTGTCACAGCTAATCTTTTGCATATTTTCACAGAAAAATTGAAAACATCATACCACAGCAATATATGTGTGCCCAGGACTATAGCAACACAACTGGTAGCTACATCTTGGGAGCAACCCAAATGCCCATCATCCAAGGAACTGATAAAAAAGATGTGGCCTTTTTATACAATGGAGTACCATTCAGCCATAAAGAATGATAGACTTGAGACATTTATAGGTAAATGTATGCAACTTGAGACCATGCTCATGAGTGAAAAAAATCAGACTCACTTGTGTAAACATCATATTGTCTCCCTGGTATGAGAAGCTAAAAGAGTAAATAAGGACCAAAATATACAATCAATATTGTGAAATGGTAAGAAATTGTTGAAAAATAAAAAAGGAACTAGGGTGGGGAAAGGAAGGAATGCAAAAGGAAAAACTACAAGGTAGTTATACTACTACTTTCTATTAGTTTATTGAAAAGAAAGATTTGTGTTAACATCATTTGGGGAATTTTTTATTTTAAAGAGAGTAATAAAAAATAACAAAATGGCAACAACATAGACAAAACCAAAACAAAGCAAAAGCAGTCTTGCATTCTTACATCTGATAATCTGGGCAACTCGGTTGAAGATAACAATGTGAAATATAAAAACCACTGTTAATTCCTGTCATTCTGTTTTGGAGAATTTTTTTATGCCCATATCTTGTACTCTCTTTGAAGATAACAATAGGCAATGTATTAACTATTGTTACTGTATTATTTTGTTTTAAAATTTTGTTTTATTTTTTCCATAAAATAAATATATAAATAAAAACAGCTATTTTAAGACAATTAGAATGGCAAAATGTATGCTTATATAAGCAATGCATTATTTTTATTTAATTATTATTTTGTTTGTCTATTTTTATTTTAAAGAGAATGACAAAAAAAACAACAAAGTACCAACAGCATAGACAGAAACAAAATGAAGCAAAAACAATAAAAAAATACAGGGTTTCAGATCAAAATGATAAGGCTGTTATATTACATATTGTTATCTTTAATGGTGTTGCACACATTACTAGATGTAAGAATGCAAGATTAATCAAACTATTAAAGACAATAAAAAATAAAAACAAAATTAGAAATGATACAGCATCTCACTAGATAAGATGGTAGGAATTCCCCAGTGGTTGTTATATTGCATATTGTTGTCTTCAGATTAGTTGTTCAGATTACCAGATATAAGCATGCAAAATTGGTCAAAAAGAAAAAGAATTAGGCATTAATAGTTTCTTTCAATGAATCACTGGACTTCAGCAGTACAGTTATCCCAGCTATCCATGTATATTTTTCCCTTCTTTCTTCCTTCCTTTCTTTTTCTCCTTTCCCTCATATCAGTTGTTCCTTCCTTTGAGTAATTTCTTTTCCTTCCATAATATCTATTGTATGTTTTAGGTTTTATTTACTCTTTAAGGTTCTTACACTAGGTGACAATATGGTGTTTACATATGTGGGTCTCGATCCTGGCACTGCTTACAGCTCGGGTCTGGCCAACACGCCTGCTTGGGAAGAGTTCACTCTCCCACCCGGATCAGCGACAAGCATAACAGCCATTGCCCATTGCCCAGCTGCTCTAGCTGGGAGAAATGAGTATGAGATTCACAAAAGGGCCTCCTCAGATCAGGGCACTAAGGAAAGTGCAAGCCAGGGAATCACTCGGAGGCCAGTGAGTGAGTTAGGACCAGCAACTGTAGGGACAGAGAGAAGCAAAGGGCCTGGAGGCAGTGGGGACCTGGAACCAGGCACCGAGGCATCTGTGGGACAGTGAGTAGCACAGGGGCTTGCAGTGGCTGTGACTGGTGGGATCTGGGGGTGGAGCAGTACCCCAGCGTGCACCCTCCCACTGGCCAAGACACTGCTGAGCTCTGAGCCTGTGAGGGATCCAGCCCACCGCTCCCCCAAGCACCGCTGAATGCTCCTTCTCTTCTATCTCTTCTCTCTCTCCTTATGAACACCGGATGCCACTGAATTCGCAGAGAACGACCCTCCTTAAAGCTGAACAGCTGGGATGCAGATCATCCGAGGTGGAGAAAATAATCCAGAATAGGTCCTCCAGGGCTGTCTCACCCCGACCCCCGGAAATCACTAAAATCCCAGGGCAACTGAAGCTCAGCTCAGCACGCAGCAGTACTGCTGTGATCTGGGAGTGAAGCGGGCAGAGGAAGGCCAGCAGAGCAGCACACAAGAGCAGGCACTGTCTGCTGCCTGACCGAGGGGCACCCCTGAACCTCCTGGCTGGAGGAGTGCGTGGCAGGGCTGGGACACCCCTGCAACTGGGCAGAGCAAAATAACAGAACCTGCGCCAGAAGCTCCGCCAGGAGCTGAGGTTGTTACCTGACAGTGGCAGAGGCGTTGGCACCCAGGCAGCGCTCTGAGGACCCCGAAGGCTCTGAGCACGCATTCTTTGAATGCTCTTTGTGCACTGCGCAAGCGCTTCTTTTGTTCTTGCTTAATCCCTTGAACCGCGGGCCCTGGTTTGGGTGTGCGCTTGGTTAGAGTTATGCATATAAGTCTTCTATTGCTTATAAAACATTCCATGTAGTTAAGGCAAACATGACCACTTAAAATCCTCTTTCTGGTGTTACCTAACCTTCTTTACTGCTGCTCCCTAGCAGTTAGAGATAATCTCACTATCTCTTCTCTCACGTCCCATGTACAATCTCACCCTTTCCTTACCGTCATTATTTTCTCCTTCGCACCCTGACCCCTTGTAGTATTATTTTCCTTTTTCCTCTCTTTTTCCGTGTAGTCCTCCCTTTTATACATAAACTGTTACGAGTAATCTATATACAACACCACCTTAAAACCTCACATGAGGTTCCTCTTACCAAGGGCTGTTTCACAGGGCTTCTCAAATTAGTGTTTCTCTTCGGTTGTGAGTTGGACTCAACCTTCCCACATCCTTTTCACCATCCACTTAAAATCCTCCCCTCATTCTCTTTCTTTACCTCCCGGTCACACTCTCTGGAGTCTCCTCACCACCTCCTTTAATCCTTATATAAAAAGCCTCTATGAAAACTTAACTTTTCTTTGTTTTCTATTTTGGAGTGCACATGAGGGTAATGTGTTTGCGGTTAACTATATATAAATGTTAACTATTCTTCTTGTTGCTTCAAAGGGTACATTAACCTGCCTGTCAGCTTCTCCATCGCTGAAGACTGCTGCTTGTGTCTCCTAACATGTGATTTCTGCTGCTTTATAAATTGGGTACAATCCTTATAAAGTCTATCTTTTTACTTACAAACTCATCCCTATACTTCCCCCCATATTCTTTCAAGTACACTCTTCCTAACCATTTTTTTCTGACTCTACAAATAACATCATCAAAAACTAGTTCTTCTCTCTCATCTACTTTTGCCTGTTCTTTCAATTTTTTTTCTTTCATTTACTTTTAAATCATTTTTCCTTCTGTCTTTCCTTGCTTCACAGCCCTTTCTCTACTATTACTAACCCTTTGTATTCCTGAGTTATTGAAAGAGTAAAAAGCTTGCTAAACAACTTCTAAATCATATATGGGAACATGTGACTTCATAAAACAAAAAATACTGGACAACAGAGGATGAAGAGATGCAGTGCAATCGTAATAGAGAATTTCAGTACACTGCTTTCATAAATGGGTCAACTGGACAAAGAAATAAAAAAAGAAACATCACAGTTAAATCACAACATTGAACAAATGAACTTAACACTTTTCTACAGTGTTTTATCCAACAACCACAAAACGTATATTCTTCTTAACAACCCAAGGAACTTTTTCCAAAAGGGATCATATTTTAAACTATCAAGCATGCTTAAATAATCACATAGGATGAAATGATACATTGTGTTATTATAATATAGCAGAATGGAGCTAGAAATCAACAGCAGAAACTAAAACTACAAAAACTATGCAAGCACATAGAAAATTAAGTAATCATTATTGAATAATTAGTGGATCACATAAAAAATCAGGGAATAAATAAGGACTTCCTAGAATCAAATGACAATAGAAGCACAATATACCAAAACCTACAGGACGAAAATAATGAAGTTGAAGAAGAAAGTTTATAGTAGTGAATGCCCACGTTAAAAGAACAGAGTCATCCTATATTAGTGACTGAGTGATACATCTCAAGGTCATAAAAAAAATCCAGATCTCAAATTGAAGGAAAGAAAATGAAATATCACAACGAAAATTAATGAAATTGAGACTAAAAGACAACACAAAGGATCAAAGAACCAGAAATGGTTTTTCAAAGAATGGACAATATTGATAAACCCTTATCTAAACTTACCAAAAAAGAGGGAAAAAAACCCCATCATATTTAAAAATAAGAAAGGCAAAATCACAAGGAACATAGCTGAAAACCAAAGGATTGTGAGAAAATAATTAAAAAATGTATATTCCTATAAATTGGAGAGCTTTGGAGAAATGGAAATTCCTAGATTGTATACCAAATTTGAGCAAATACCAAAATTGAGCAAAGAAGATATAAAAACCCTGAATAGACCAAAAACAGACAATGAAATTGAGACAACAATAAAAACTCTACCAAGAAAATCCCAGCACTGGATGAGTTCACTACGAAGCTGGGAAGGGAGATATATCCCTTTAGGTCATGCCTTCAGTCACCCACCTCCTCCAGCCGGACCAAGTCTCGTAGAAGCACGTCAGCCCTACCACCCCATCCTAAATGGGAGAAAATGAAAGCATTTTCTTTAAAATTAGGAATAAGGTAAGAGTCTCTACTCTCACCACTCCTGCTCAAAATACTACTTGAAACTTTAGCCAGAGCTATAAGGCAAGAGAAAAAAGTAAAAGGAATAAATACAGGGAAGGAAGAAGTCAAACTGTCCCTTATTTTCAGATGACATGATTTTTATGAAGAAGCCTCAGAAAACTCCACAAGAAGACATGCAGAACCAAAAAACACAATCAAGTATTAAGATACAAATACAGTACACAAAAAACAATAGCATTCTTCTACACCAATAACAAACCCACAGGAAAAGAAACAAGGAAAGCAATTCTATTATGGTAGCTTTAAAAAACATTAAATACCAAGGAATTAACCTAACCAAGGTTAAAGAATGTTTACCAATCTTAAATTATGTAGCAATAAAATTAACACCAAAATCAAAGGGAAAGGGCACAAAAGGAAGGTTTGAGGATTGGTTGATTATCCAGATTGTTTTGGAGTAATTCTTGTACTGGACAAATTTGAAGATATCAATATGTAATACAACAACCACTGTTAATTTCCTATCACTTTGTCTGAAATTCTGTATTTCTTGTATTGTTTTTGTATTATTTTGTAAATGTATATGTATTTGTTAATGTTTTTGTTATCTTTAAAATATGAAAAGTAAAAAACTAGAGTCAATTTAAATTCATCAGAGAACTAATTAGTTCACAAGGATTTTTGAAGCCAAAGTTTTAGAAGAAAAGAAACACTCTTCCACTAGAAGTAGTTTCTGATTTGAAAAAAACAGGTGATTGTCAAAGTATCTGAGTAGATTATAGGTATACCCATGGGGGTTGGGGAGATAAAGACTGAGTTAAGTACTTACTAAGAAGGTGAGAGCAAAGTAATCACCATCAACATTTATTAGAAACCCCAAGGGTACACAGTGAGCTTAAAAGTGACTCAGAAATAGGGATACCTTCACTAAAGACTAAAATTGAGCCTTAATTTAGTCTAATCTCTAACTGAATTAAATTGATTTTATATAACTCAAAGCCCATTAGCTGCCAACAGAAGAGTGATTCCTGCCTGGAAGAAGATAAAATCATACAGAGCCTTGAGTAAATTCTAAAACCTTTTAGTCACTACAAAAGACACATAATAAAACATAGCAGGTTATATTTGCCATTAAGATGTAGAAAGTAACTAGAGACTGTTGTTTCCACACTAACAACCAGAGAAAGCAAGATTAACTGTGAATGAAATCGTGGTTTTTCTTTTTAACCCATTAGAGTCCTGAGCATAGTGTAAGTAGCAAAAAGATAAAGAGCCAATTTATAGAGTCAAGGGGCCCATGACTGCCCTCAATTCTTTTAGACCAGCAAGATAGTGATAACCATAGGAGGAGGTAAGGCACAAAGAGCTGAACTCTAACACATTTCAAAATAGCAAAGTTGGATTAGCACGATGGACTACAGTCCCAAGAATTCATAGACGCGTGGTGAGCACAGCCATCCTAACACTCTGTCTCTAGGAAGATAGAGGACCAGACAGCAGGGTGGAGGAAGAAAGCATAGAGAGAACTCTTGCTTCCCTCTGGGTTTCGTAGTGCATGGCTGCTGTACAGGAACCGGAGGAGGAACTGAAGGCCGAGGAGAATTCCCTGGTTGCCCAAAATATCTACAGCAGAATGAGTTCTCTCCTGGTTCAGAAAGCTAGAGATTGGCCAGGCGAGTTTAACAACTCCCTGAAGGCTTATCTGTATTCAAACTCAAATCCCAGGCTTTGCTAAAGAAAACACTTGATCCATTAAAAACACTGAGAGGAAAAACAAAGCGCCCAACTCCATGAGACAATGTTAAATGTTCTACTGTAAGTGAAAATGGCACCCCAAAGAGACACAAGGTAGACAAACTGTGGGGGCAAGTTTTTGAAAAAATAGTGAAGAAGAAATAGTGAAGTTTTTGAAATTGAAAATGACATCCACTCACAGACTAAATAAACACTGAGCTGGATAACAAAACAAGCAAACAAACAAAAGCAAATAAAAAACCATACATAGCCACAAAATAATTTAATCATTGTAAATAAAAAATAAAGAGAAATCTTAAAAGCTAACAGACAAAGATATCCATTTTTTAATTTAAATAACAATATTAATGATTCATCTCTAATCTAAAATAGAGGGAACTAAAATCCATGTATTTTAAATTATGCAAAGAAAAAGTGTCTACATACATACAAAGAAGTATTCTTTAAAATCTGAAAGCAATATAAATAAAACTTCAGATAAGCAAATATAAAAGAATTTCTATCAGCTTGAAGAGAAATGAAACACATGGACTCATTGAAGAAGTAGGTATCTAGATGATAAAGAGTGAATATATTGCTGATAACAACATGCTGAATATTTCAAGAAAAAGTAATAACAATGTATTATGCTTTTCACAGCATATGTCAAAATAAAATATATGACAAGAACAGAGTGTGCATAGGGTAAGCAGAATTCAGTTGCTATGAATTCCAGTGTTGTTTATTAAATATAATATTTGAACAAAGGTATTTATATTTTCATATGTTAAAGCATCAATTCAGATAATACTAGGATACATAGCTCAGAGTAAATACAGAAGATAAAATAGAATACTAAACATAAAAAAATCTGGTAGAAAAAGAGAAATAACAAATATATGTGAGAAAAGGATGTTAAGATTAAGATAATTCACATTAGTAATGACATGATGTGCAAAAGAATTGAACAGTTCAAATAAAAAACAAAAATATGAAACTGAATTTAAATAAAACTCAGAATATGCTATTTTCATAAGACACATGTAAAAATAAAGACAAGAATAAGCCCCCCCCAAAAAGTACAAAATGATAGAACATGCAAATTCTATGCATAAGAAAGCTGGTGTGACTACACCAATATCAGATAAATTAAATTTCAAGAAAATGAATATTACCAAAATGAGGATATACATTTCATAAAAGTGAAAGGATCAATTATTCTATTTAGGTTCATCTAATATCACAACTTTAAATGTGTAAAACAAAAGATACAGAAATGAAAGAAGAGTTAAATTTCAATAATAATGAGATTTTAACAAGTATGTCTCACTAATTGTTAGAATAAACAAACAAAAATCAGTAGACTTAAAAATTTAAACAATATCAGCAGCCAATCCAATTTATAGAAAACTCAGTCACTAGCCCCACATTATTTTCAAAAATGTCCAAGATATTTGCCAAGACAGACCATATACTGAGCCCTATAGAGTGATACCTTGGTTGTTAAACTCAATTTCTTCCAAATCTGTGTTCAAACACCAAAAAGTTCAAGAACTGAAAATATTTTTCCCATAAGAAATAATGGCAAACCAAATAATTGGTTCTGAGGCCCCAAAATTACACTTACAAATTCATTTTTCCAGGACTTTAATGAATTTTGCGGTGATTTCTTTCTTGAACACTACTGTGGTTCTCAGTTTTACCCTTCACTTTACCACTGGTATCACTGTCTTGTGATGATGATATTTTATGCAAATAAAGTAGAAAAAAGGCACAACAATGAACTGTAATGACACTGCACTATACCTTTTCTGGCAAGAGCAGGGCTTACACTGAAGCATCACCTCTTTGTGTCTACAGTGAGACACGTGTGACTCCCTCTGCCAGTACAGATTTTTTTAAGTCTGATTTCGGGTTCAACTATGGAACAAAGCTATGATCACCAAGCAAACTGTGAACTTTGGTGTTCCAAGAGTGGAAAGTTCCATCTTGGAGCTGTTTGACAACAGAGGCATCACTAATCCAGTAACTTTAAAAAGAATGAACTCATCTGAAGTGTGTTCTCTGAATACAATGGAATTAAATTACAAACGGGTAACAGTGAAATATCCAGAAAATGCCCCTGCATTTTAACTTATTTCTAAAAAAAGTAAATTAATTAACAAAGCAACCCATGCCTCAAAGAAGAAATAATCAGGAGAGTTACTCAAGTTTCCGTTATTATGATAAAATAACTGAGAAGGAGGAGAGATTTATTTTTGCTCACAATTCCAGAAGTTTCAGTCTATGGTTGTATAGCTCTACCACTCTGAGCCTGTGGAAAGACAGGACTCTGTGGCGGGAGTGAGTGGTTGTTATGGTTTGGGGATATTTTGCAAGGGGAACACATATTTTATAAGGACACATATTTTATAAGATTATTTATAATAGTCACCCCAAAATGATGTATAAAAGAGTGCAGGAAATCTGTCCACACGCTAAGACCAAAGGAAACTAGCCAAGGGCCTGGATCCCACGGAAATGTCCTGCATGAGTCCAGCTGAAGACCTAGAGCTCATAACAGTGCCTCCCACAAGTCTAACTGGAGGCCTAGAGCCCACAACAATGTCTCATACAGGCCTGTTTCACAGATCTGCACTGGGAAGGCCCAAAGGTCAGGGGTGGAACCTAAGAAATCTGTGCCAGCAGGCTGAGGGATCTGCACTGGAGCTGGGAAGCCATGTGCAAAGTAAGAACCAGAGCTCCCCTGAAAAGTACCACAGCCATCCTCAGCGACAGTGACGAGCTCCTGCAGTGATGAGGAAAGCTGAGTTCCCATCAGGAAAGCCAATGCGGCAAGTCTGGAGACTGAGCAGTGCACCATCTTCCCCTCTGGAGTCAGGAAGCAATGCTCAAGGTGAGGACTAGAGCTCCCCCAAAGTGAACCGAAGCCATTCTCAGTGCCAGCAAGGTCCCGAGCTCCTTGGAGGATGAAAACAGCCAAGTTCATCAGGAAAGCCAGCTTGAAGAGCTCCTCCAACAGAACCAACAGCTCCTTACAGCTTCCACCAGCTCCAACAGCCTTTCTCTGTTCTCAACAGTCTTTTAGTTCTCAAAAGCCTTTCTCTACTCCCAACAGCCTACCTTCTTCTCCAGTTCTGCCTCTTATGCTGCTGGCAACAATCCCCAGATGAGCCTCCCACACCCAGCACCATGCTCACTCTGCTCAGCTGGGGGTTGTAAATGGACACCAGTTGTCAATCCACTGCAGTGGTAGAACAAAGCTTGTTACTTCATGCTGGCCTGAGGCAGAGAGAGACAGAGACAGAGACAGAGACAGACAATGACAGAGACAGAGATGGAGACAGAGAGAAAGGGAGAGAGACAGAGGCAGAAGAAAAGGCAGGGACACTGTCTTCAACTAGGTCCCACCTTCGGTAGTTTCCACCACCTCCCAACAGTCCACTCATGTGTGAACCCATTGATGAATTAATCTCTTGATGAGTCTAGAAGCCTTACAGTGCAAGCACTTTTCCTAGCTCCACCTCTGAACCCTGCTGCACTGGGGACCATGCTTTCAATACATAAGCCTTGGTCAATCTTTCTAGCCAAGGAAGTAGAGGCAGAGCAAGTACCGAGAGAGAAGGGTGCGCCTGGCATGCTCTCCACAATGCCGACACTGCACATGTGAGTTGGCTGCAGTGGGAATACTGTTGCTCAGAAGGAAAGATATTTGGTTTTCAGAAGCCAAAAGTGTACTGAAGTACAGCGGGTTGTATTTGTCGAGCTAAGTCCTTCAGCTCTCAGCTCAAGTAAGGACTTCCAGAGCTGTTTGGGTTGCAAGAGACGTCTACAGTGCCTGTGTTCTGCTTATGAAAAGATGGAAGAGCCTGTCAGCAACAAGACAGAACAAACCCCCTGGAATCCTGTGGCCAGAGCAAGGGCAGGACCCAGCCTAAGGACACACCAAAACTGAGGACAGTGAAAACCCTACCTGGAAACAGGAGAGCAACCAGCTCAGTAAAGTGCAAAAGGAATTTTAAAGGTCACAGTTTTGATGCTCGCAGTGCCACTTCAAGAGTCTCTCCAGCTGGATCTACTTGTTATGCTAACCAGTCAGGGGACGGCTCAGACACAGAGGTGACTTCTGGCTTTAACAGAACACCGGCTGTCTTTATCTTTTCAAATCTTCTGTACTGGAAAAGACAGAAAATACGTTATGGGATTATCTGCAAAGGCCGTTTGGGGAGGTCCTCACTGACGCACACCTCATCAAGCGGTGCTGCAACCGTAGTAAGGTGGTCCCAAAGAACCAAGGAGCCGGCCCAAGCCTCTGCCTGTCTGCATTCAGGAGTGATAACTGAGGTTCTCACAGAAGGAAACAGAATTTTCAAAAGACCACAAAGCAAAAAAACTTTTTAACTTGAATATCTGCTATTCTCCCAAAAGACTTTCCCCAGAAGAGTTTTGAATAGGTTATTTTCCTCCCAGTTCCACAAACTGAAATCCTGTCTAGCTTACTGAAAGAAAAGTGTTCATAATATTTAAGAGACTGTTTTTTTAAGAAAGCTGAATGTCAAAAAAAAAAAAAAAAGAAAGCTGAATGTCATTGTAAAGTGCTCTTAAAGTCTTTTTTAAAAAATCATCTTCTAGTGAATGAAATAAGGAGAATTTCAGGGAACACAGATGGGAATTGTTATAGGATAAACCATATGTAGTTTTATCTTTCTATACTGAGAATTAGTGGTTGGAGCATTTCAAAAAATGGGTGGCATACTTGTTTTCCTTCATGATAAATTTGTCATAATTCATACTTAGCCCTAAAGTTAGTTGTTAATAATTTTGAAATATTAAGGTATTGCCAAGGCTCTGATGATTCAAACTTGTGCTATTGGTCATTGAGCAGAACAGACTGATATTTTGCAAATATCTTGAAGGAGGAAGTGGTTTCCAAATACACAGAAAGTTTGACTGCGTGTGTTGCATCCTATGTCACAGCCCTTCTTATTAGTATTTGATAAAGTTTTTAGTTTGTGTGAAACTTCAAGCAGAATCAAAGCTCCTCTTGGGGGAAGAGCAAGAATGTAGGACAGACAAGATCTCCAGGAGTGGTACCAAAGCAGCACCACACAGCGGAGAATGCATGCTGTTAAAAGTTAAACTGTGTACACATCTTAGGATGGCACAAAAGAAAGGTTAATGCTTCTTGGAGTCTCCTGGAGGGCTTGCTGTGCATTAAATAATTGGTTTTGCTTGTATTATATGATTGCATTATATGAAATCTGCACAATTCAGTTTTAGCTCTGGATTACTTCAGCTGACCTTTGTTTTTATCTGTGTAGAATACGTATTTGATTTGTTTTGACCAACTAGGTTGTGAGGGTTTTTTTCACTGTATTTAAAGTAAAGTTTAGTAGAAGGAAAGAGATGTCCATTAACACTAAGCAGGTTGGTTTGGGTTTTCTTTTTGTCAGGCTCTCCGAACACAGAATATGTTGAATGTGGAGCTATTCCATTCTAAAACCCTCATTAAAAGCCTCCAACTTTAACCCAAGTCAAAGTACTCTCCTTTTCTAAAATTTCAGAGAGAAAATCACACCAGTTCAGACTTCTCATAATGGAGGAGTCTTTGCCTGCCTTACAATACAAATAGGACTTGGTGTTTCTTTTTAAATTAGATTTTAAAAACTGGATAGTATCACCATAAAGGGTGAGCCACTTTTTATGGGAACACTGAATTTTGTAGTTCTCAATTTAAACATTTTATATTTGTTCCTTTGGGGGTAAAACCTCTGTACTGCAGGCCACCACATGCACAGAGCCCCAGTGAGTGGGGGTGACGCGCCCCCAGTCTTTGAGGTGTGTTACAAGAATCTAGCCATTTTCACTCTCTGGAGTCATTTTGAAATTTTCCTGGTACATTTTGGCTATAGTATTGGTGGTAGAATATAC
Source organism: Chinchilla lanigera (assembly GCF_000276665.1). Lineage (NCBI taxonomy): Eukaryota > Metazoa > Chordata > Mammalia > Rodentia > Chinchillidae > Chinchilla > Chinchilla lanigera. The sequence goes on along the minus strand of NW_004955454.1, from coordinate 12,684,081 downwards.
AATAATATGAATTATATCTACATATCTATTTTTCGTAGATATCAACCAATCTTCTTTTGTGCCTTCTACTTCTCTTTGTCTATAGGGTGTACTATATGTAGTCATCTACTTTGTTTTAATATATTATACATCTACAAATCTGTTTTGTACTTTTTATACCATCAGATACTCACAATCAAAACACTTACTAAGGTGTTGAATAAATTTAGTCATATTAGAAATTTTTTTAAAAATTCAAATTGCTTCTAATTTAAAAATTTAAATTGCCTTTGAGGAAGGTATCATGTCCAACCTACAACACCAGAAAAATTGGAAATATATTGCACTAAATACTCATAGAAGTAAATGTGTGAAATGTAATTAGAACAATACTTTGAGAGAAATTTAGCATCTTAACTACTTATATTTAAGATGAGCATTTCATAAGTAAATGATATCTTGAACCTCTACATATCTTGACAAAAACCAGGACACCATACAAAAGCGATATACAAATAATGAAAATAATAAAAATAAATGCAGAAATCAATGAAGTAGGTAAAAAAATGGAGAAAATAAACCAGAAATTTGTAATTTCAAGTGACAAAATTGGTAAATTGTCAGTAAAAGTGATCAAGTAAAAATAACAATTTATTAGTAAGAAGGAAAAAAGCATATAGATCCTAAAGACATCAATAAAGTAATAAATCATGATAGGAACAACTTTGCCTAAGTAAATATAAGAATTTTTATGTTATTCAGAATTATTTGAAACACAGGACAAATCTGACAGAAGAACGTGCAGAAAATCTGATTTCCTCCATGTTAGTAAATCTCACACACACACACACACGCACACACACACACGCACGCACATGCACATGCACATGCTTTCAATAGATTGAAGAGGAACAATATGCAAAAAGTGGACTCTATATGAGCAAACCTGGTTTAACATGAAAATACAAGGTTGATTTAATATCCAAGTCAACAACTATATAAACACAATAATAGGAAGAACATGATTACCATAATAAATGCAAAAAAAATTTGATAATAGACATTTATAATCAAGAGCAACATATAATTCTGTATACTAGCAATAAATAATTAGAAAATAACTTTAAAAATCATTTATAAAAGTATCAAATGCCTAGAAATAACTGTTTAAAAATTTATGTGAAACCTCTACATTAAAATAATAAAATATTTTTGAGAAATTACAGAAAACCTAAGTATATCATATTCATGAATTAAAAAACTCAATAATGTTAAAACACTTATTCTTCCAAAACTGATCCACAGATTCAATTCAATTTTAAACAAATTCCAAGCAAATGTTTCTGAAGAAAGAGGTAAACTTTTCTAAATTAATATGGAAATGCCAAGATCTATAAGAGCAAAAAATATTATCAAGTATTACAAAATTAAAGGAGATCTACTACCTGATACCACTGTTTGGCAGAGCAGTAAAAGGAGCACGAAAGTGTTGTAAAAACAGAATAATAAACAAATGAAACAATAGAGAGTTCAGAATTTAACCCACAGACACTCAGTTAATTGAATTATGACCAAGGCAGCTTTCACTTAAATGAGGAAGGGAAAGAGTAATTTTTAAGAAAAAGAGTTCAAAAATTGGTAGTTTCTTCCTGTCCCCCCGGTGCTGGGAATTGAACTCACGACCTTGCACTTGCCAGGCAGGTGCTGTGCCGCTGACCTAAATCCCCAGCCCCCGCAAAATGGGACACCTGTATAGGAAAAAAAAAAAAGTAGACCTCCATGATTGCATAAGTCAACAACCAAAGACAGACAAACATAAATTAATTTCAAGTGTAAATGGTATATTTGTCAAAATAACCTTTATTCCAGATCTTAAGCTAACTCTAAATGAACTTAAAATAGTTCAAATGACGCAAAATGTTTTCTTACTACAACACTTTAACTAGCGGTAGACAGCAGAGGGCATATCTACAAGTAATTGGAAAGCAAGAAACAAATTATGATTCATGGGTCAAAGAAAAATTGAAAATGCTTTTTTTCCTGATGAAGAAAAGCAAACTCGTAATACTCATATTCTATGGAAGCAATAGTTAATGGGAAATGTGTGGCTTCATTTCTTTACACTTAAAAAGGTAAAAGTCTTCAAATCAATGACTTAACAGAATAGCGAACGTTTTTTTCTTCTTTTTTTTTTGAGATAGGGCCTTACTACATAGTTCAGGCTGGACTTAAACTTACTATGTAAGGGTCGGACCTGCAACTGTTGGGGCTGGGAGTGGGACCTCTGTGACCCTGAGTCGGGCTGTCAAGGGTGATGGTCTTTTGCTCCCAACCTGAGAACCTCTGACCCCAGCTGCCAAACTGCACCTAGGCATGTGCATGTTTCGAAATAGGGCCGTGTTGATACATACGTGGGCTGTGGACCCGAAGAAGCGTTACCTTTTCTGTGGTGTTTGAGTCCCAGGTACCGGCTTAGGCTGCTGGGAAACTTCTAAACCTAGGAAGCCAAAAGCTGAGGAGAATGACAAAAGAGATTCCACCCTTGACCTGTCTACACCAAAACGTGAATTCAGTAACCAACACCACCAGCAGAACTGGATTTGTGTATTAGGAGCCTCTTCTTTTTGGAAGAGTCCGGTTGGAGATCCAGACCACAACTCCTGTCTCTTAACATTTGGTCCTAACCCTGCAGTCACGTCTTACCATGGCCTCAACCACAGAGTGGGACCCCGCTGGCCCTATTTAGATGGGTTCTTAGATGATTCTGAGACACAGTGAAGATTTGTGGCCATGACCGTTTCAAACAATTGTACAAAAACCAAGTTCCTTGAGGACTAATGGTGGAGCTTAGTGGTGGAGCACTAGCCTAGTATGCTCCAAGGCCCTGGTGTCAGTACATCACAAAACAAACCAATTTACTTGAGGTTGTAAGGAGATGCTGCAAAGAAAAAGATCCAACATGGTGCCCCCGGGGTCCTGGACAGAGTTGGTTTGTTGGGAGAGAGTGTGTCCAGGAATGCTTGCAGTTCACAGGTGAGAAGGGTGATCCGCGAGTTCCTGACTTAAATTAACAGAGAGGAAATGTAAAGGAGTACGCAGATTTGGATGGAAGGGCAGTCTTCTCTTCTGGATCACTGTGGCGGGCTCCTATCTGGTCCTGGCTTCCACTGTGGTCACCCCCCATCTGACACAGCCAGACCTCACTACCCTCTTCACCCAGCATCCCCCAGGGGTATCTCCTGAACTTTCTTTCTTTCTTTCTTTCTTTCTTTCTTTCTTTCTTTCTTTCTTTCTTTCTTTCTTTCTTTCTTTTGGCCTTTTTTTGGAGACAGGTTCTTGCTATGCAGTTCAGGCTGGCCTTGAGCTCACTTTGTAGCCCAGGTTGGCCTCGAACTCACAACGATCCTCCTGCCTCAGGCTCCAGAGTGCTGAGATTACAGCCATGTGCCACCACGCCCGCATCCCCCGAACTCATAATCAATTCCAAACTACTGTCTCAAGCCCACAGGCCCCACAACACCACTGGGCCTGGGTTGCCTACCAGGATATCCCACAGCCATTTCCCAAGGAATTGAGAGGTGTCCATCTTATAGTTCATTCACTGAGGAAATCTATTAGAGCTGGGGCACTCCATATCTGGCTTGTAGAGATTTTTCAGGAAAGGGAAATAGTATTTGGCAAAGGGAAAATCTGAGCTACTTTTAAGGATGAGGGTGAGGAAGCAGGCTCTTTGAAGAGGCAGGCTCTATTTTTCAGACTAACCTGGGCCCTCCTGTAGTCTTTCCTTGCTCAGGAAACCAAAAATTTAGAACTCAAGCATCTTTCAAGGGTTGGGGACAGTGAGAAATGTCTCCCAGAAATCTGAAGGCCAGCCACAGTCTAGTCCCTGTGGTTCAGTCCTTCCTGATGACACTAACCCTGGCGGCCTAAAATCTGACAAATGCCTCTTGCTTGATGTAGGACCCTCCCTTTGCCCTATTTCATCTCCAGGCTTTAAGAGCATGGCAACAGTGGTATTGTCTAGTCCCCACGTCTCAGAGTGCTCTTTGCTCTCCCGTCCCCATTCTAGAAAGCAGCACAGCAATCCTCCTTTTCTCGCCGACCCAACCTGTGCCAAGGTCAAAGGAGTCCTGGGCAGGGTCTGAGGTGATGATGGAGGGATCTTGGCAGCAGGAAGCTTGGCCGGTGGGAAACATAGAGAAAGGACCCACAGCAGCAATGTAGGAACACGTTTCTCAGCTTCCTTCCCGGTCTCTGCACAGGCCCTTAGGGCCTGTGGACATAGCTTCTCACTCTAGCTTGGAGCATCTCGTAAACATCCACTGACAGCCGGGTATTCACCTGACTGCAGTCCTGGCACTCTGGGTGGCTGAGGCAGAAGGATTGCAAACTTGAGCCCAGCCTGGGTAATTTAGGGAAGACTGCCCAAGATTTAAAAAGGGCTGGAGATGCAGCGAGATGGGGTCTCACTATGCTGTCCAGGCTGACCTCAAACTCACAGTGGTCCTCCTGCCTCAGTCTCCCAAGTGCTGGGATTATAGGTGTGTGGCCCCACACTCGGCTCCCATACACATTTGAAAAAGTAATATGCAAGAGGCTCCTTGTTGTGTACCAGGGTCATGGCATGCAAGATCAGGAACTTTAAAGCCCATAGCAGTTTCAACCTTCTTGCAGGCACCAGGCAGAGGGCAGACGAGGGCCGCTACACTAGAAGCTTGATGCTGTGGTACCCAGTTGACAAACATTAGACTAACACTCTTTTTTCTCCAGTGCCAGTTAATCAACAGTGGACCACACACGCACGCTGATTCCAAAGCCTTTGTAAGGACTTAGTGACCACTTACTGGCCATGTAGTTAGTGCCTGAGCAATTTCCTTGCACGGTAATTCTATTTCCCCAGGTCCTCCCAGTAGAGGCTCAGAGTGCCCCTGTGGGATAAGGAGGCAAAGTGGAACTGCAGGGGCTCTGAGAGTTGAAGTGAATGGCTCTTCTTGGAGCCCAGAGCAAGCACAAGGCTCTAGCCAGGCGCCCTGCTGTGCTTGGAACCCTCCTACCTATTTTTCTCATTCACCGGGCAAATGAGTGAAATCCATTTAATTTTTGGTACCGGGAATTGAGCTCAGGACTTTGCACTTGCCTGGTGGGTGCTGTGCTGCTGAGCTATATCCCTGGCTCTGTGAAATCCATTTAAATAGCATTTGTTACATATTATAATGTGTTCTCCATCTCCTTTCACTTTATTATCCACAAGACAAAAGTAGAATTTGGGGAGCTCACTTAGGGTTAAGGCCAAGGCTCTTGTTTAGGGCTCCTTGCTGAGGCAATCCTCTCAGGGAATTGTTCCTCAATCCCTTCCTGTAATCTAATCTCTCCAGTCTTTCCTGTCCTAATTCCTTTTTAAATACCTGCAATAGCAGAGCTTTTTGCATGCTAGGGCAGTACTCTACCACTGAGTTGAATGCCACTTCACTACAGCATTTAAGGTGTTTTATAGCCATCACTTACCTCTGAAATTTCTTTAGTGAATTAATAGTGACATAGCTAAGAGTCCTAGTTAATCCTCTGTAAAAAGGTAGGAGTTGGTGCACATCTGTAATCTCATCTATTTATGAGGCTAGGGTAAGCTTGCAAGCTTCAGGCCAGCCTGGGGTAATTTAGATTCTATCTTAAAATTTGAAAAATTTAAAATCAGGTGTGGTGGTACACACCTTCTAATCCCAGCAGCCGGGCAGGCTGAAACAGAACTGCAAGTTCGAACCTAGCTTGGGAAATTTAGTGAGACCCTGTCTCAAAATTTTCTAAAAGGCCTGAAGATATAACTCACTATGAAGGCCCCAGCTTCAATCTCCATTACTGGGAAGAAACTGAAACTTTAGAAAGAAGGCAGATGTAGCTCAGTGGTAGTGTTTGCCTGGCATTGTTATGCCCCGGGTTCAGTCATCAGTACTCATAAAAAGAAAAAGAATATATATATATACATATATATATATATGTATATATGTATATATATATATCTGGGATAATTGTACTGCTGATGTCTGATGGTATATTGAAAGGAACAGTTAATGCTCAAATTTTTTTTATATTCTGACCAATTCTGTATGCTTATATCTGGTAATCTGAGCAATTGAAGACAGCAATATGCAATGGAACAACCATTGGTCAACACCTACCATCTTGTCTAGTGAAACTGTATTATCTCTAATGTTTTATCTAATAATTTTTTTTTATTTTCTTTAATGGTTTGAACAATCTTCCATTCTTACATTTGGTAATCTGAGCAACATAGTTGAAGATAACAATATGTAATATAATAACCCCTGCTAACTCCTACCGTTTTGTTTTGAAACCCTGACTCACTGTTGATGTTCTTGCTTTGTTTTGTTTATGTTTGTGATATTGGTATGCTGCTATTGTTCTTTTTTTTCTTTTAATACTCTTTTAAAATAAAAAAAAGAAAAAGAAAAAAAAGACTCACTATGTAGCCCAGACTTGCCTCAAACTATTGATGATCCTCCTGTCTCACCCTTTCAAAAGCTGGTTTTACAGGTGTGCCCCACCGTTCCCAATGGGAATAGTATACTTTTAAAAATTAATGACCATATAATAAACACGTTAGGCCATGTAGATCCTTTAAGGTGTTGTTGGATAGCTTTTCTCTTAGCTTTTGTGTTTTAAAATCCTTAAAAATATAAAAATTATTCTTCACTCAGTTGTAGAAGCATAAGTGACTGGCTATGATTTGCCAAATATTGATCTAAGCTATTGCCTTAAGAAACTACAAAAATGAGTGAATTAAACTCAAAATAAGTAGACAAAGGAGAATAAAGTTCAGATACCAATAAAATAGAAAAGTAAGTCACAATAGAAAAAATAAAAAAATGAAAAGTTGATTCTTTTAAATGATAATAAAATTATAAATCTTTACCCAGCAAGAAAAAGGAGAGTGATTTCAAATTACTATACCTAGAAGGAAGAGATTTTATTCCAGTTCCCACAGAACTTAAAAAAAAGATATTATGTGAATCTTATCAAAAATATTTGTCAATATATTCTTTAGTTCAAATGCAAAGCTCATTTATGAGAAAGTAGGTAGCTAAATAGTCCTGATTATTAAGGAAACTTAACTCATAATTTAAACCTTCTCACAAGAAAACTCCTGCACAGGTACAGGATTAATTCTACTATGCATTTAAGGAAGGCATAACACAACCTCTACACAAACTCTTCCAGAAGAGAGAAGTAAATACTTCCAAAAATCTTATAAAAGATGCATTATATTAGTTGTGTAACTAGAAAAAGACTTTATGAGAAAGACTGCCAGCCAATAATCTTTGTAAGCATAAGTGAAAATCTTAACAAAATTTTAGCAAATAGAGTCCAGTAACATGAGAAAAGATAAATATTATCAAGTGATGCTTATCTCAGTAATGGAGTTTTTAATATGCAAAAATTAAATAAGATTAATTGTCCATTTCAGCAAGATAATGAAAGAAAACTTATGGTTATTCAAATAAATGCATTAAAGTAGACTTGGCAAATTCAACATTCATTCATGAAAAAACACACTCATGTGCACATTGCAATTAGGAAAAATATTTGCAGGATACATAACTGATAAAAGACATATGTCCAGATTATGTAAAGCACTCTTACAACTCAATGAGAAAAGATACTTCAATTAAATTTAAATAATATTTCAGTAAAAGAAGTACAAAGATGGCAAGTAAGCACATGAAAGGACACTGATATTAGTCATCTTTGAAATACAAACCATAGACACAATGAGATATCACCTCATGTGGATAGAATGGCTAACATTTAAAAGAATTAATAAAGGCCAAGTATGAAGGATGGTGTGAGCAATCAAAACGCTTGCAACTTCTGTGACGACAACAATCTGCAGTATAACAATCATTGCTGAATTCCTACAATCCTGCCTAGTGACACTATGTATTGTCTCTAATGTTCTTTTAAATCATTATTTTCTTATTCCCTTTAATGATTTGATCAATCGTCTATTCTTACATCTGATAATCTGAGCAACTTCATTGAAGATAATAATATGTAATATAACAACCACTGTTAATCCCTGGTTTGAAACCCTGTACCATTTTTAATGTCCTTGCTTTGTTTTGTTTACATTTTGCTATTGTTCTTTTTTGTACTATTTTCTTTAAAATAAAAAATTTTTTAAAATTCATGTGCTACTGGTAGAAAGACAAATGGTATAGACACTTCTGAAAAACAGTTGGGCAATATCTTATTAATTTAAAAATACATCTCCCCCATGGTTCAGCAATTCTATACCCAGGGAAGTTAAAAAATATATCCACAGAAAGACTGGTTCACAATAGTCAAAAATTTTAGAAACCTACATGTTCATCGACTGGCAAATGGATAAACAGATTCTGATAAATCTGTGCATTCAAATTCTACTCTTCAATAAAAAGGATGAACTATCGATGGAAGAAACTGTGGACAAATATCAAAAGCAATGTACTATGTGAAAGACATCAAACAGAAAAAGGCATAGGTTGAAAAATGTGGTTTATATGACATTCTAGAAAGAGCAACACTAAAAAAAACAGACAACACATTAGTTGTCACCAGAGGCGAAGGTCAAATGAAGGACAAGGAACTGACTAGAGGGAGATGCTAAAACTCTTTATATTGACAAGTTTGTTCCTTGCCTCAATTATGGTGGAAGTAATGCTGTTGTACATTTCAATTAAAATACATCAGGGGGCTGGGGATTTAGCTCAGCGGCAAAGCGCCTGCCTGGCAAGCGCAAGGTCGTGAGTTCGGTTCCCGGTACCAGAGAAAAACCAAAAAAAAAAAAAAAAACAACAAAAAAAAACCAAATAAAATACATCAAGTACACTTGTTAACGAAGAATTTTATTTTTTATAAATTATACCTTGACAAACCTGACATATATTCCTGGAGCCTTGTTTCATTTATAAAAATTAATACTGTGTGTGTGTTTCACAGGCTTAAAGGAAAAAGAGCCTCTCAGTGTTTTGAAGAAATCATAAAAAATATTTGCTTAAATATTTTGCAAAAATATTTGCTTGGTGTAGATAGATTACTTACACCAGACCAAAATAGACTAATGTTAAAATAAGTAATGGATATGTTGGACTTCATAAAATTTTAAATTTATGGTTATAACATCAAGATAATGAATACACAAGCCACAGACTGTGACACTATATTCAAAATATTTATATCTGATAATGAATTATGTCTAGTATATGTAAATAATGTCTACAAACTAGCACCAGAAGAGAAATGACCCAAGCAAATGACTGAAGAAAGATTTATGCATGCATTTCGCTAAAGAATAGTATTACAATGACTTAATAAGTAAGAAAAAGGAATACACTATAAATACTAGCAGCAATATTGATTCATTAATTTAAAAAAATCCTATGCAGTTACAAAGTAAGTCCTGTACAAAGAACATATATGGTAATATGGTACCTGATTATTCAGTGTCATTAAATCTAAACACAAGCAAACCAAGCTTATGTGGGATAGAAATCAGAATGTGTTTCCTGGGAGTGAAGAAGAGGACTATAGGGGACTGGCTTCCAAGGAAATTTTCTCTCTCTTTGTCCCTCTCCCATATATATACAGAAATTACCAGTTTTACTGTACATATATTGATTGATTGATTGATTAATTGTGTCAACTGGAGTAAGAAATGCCCAGCTGAATTGGGTCAGCATAGTTCTGGGTGTGTGTGAAGGGATTCACTAAAGACAAGATCCACCCAGAGAAAAGAAGGAAGCCTCACTTCCATTTCCTTGGAGGAGCTCCAGTCTTCACCTTCACCTTGGACATTGTCTCCTGGTTTATATTACAGACCCTACAGCCTCCTGATATGGGTTTCACTGGACTCTACAGTGAGCTCTAGACCTTCAGCCTTATGCTAGATCCTTCAGCTCTCCAGTGTGCAGACAGCCCTTTTGACTCTTCCACGTCCCACTCTGTGGCCAGGCACTGTCAGCCTACCTTATAAATCCTTATATATTTATACATCTTGCATTAAATCTGTTTATCTAAGGAGCATTGAGTGACACAAGATATAT
>NW_004955454.1:12607226-12661618 GCF_000276665.1 Chinchilla lanigera | reverse complement strand
GGACCCAGGAGCCCTGCCGCTCCCGGAGAACTTGCTGCCTGGGCGCAAGGCTCGGGGGGTATATATCTGTTTTTATTTGGGTTTTTTTTTGGTTTTTTCTCCGGTACCGGGAACCGAACTCACGACCTTGTGCTTGCCAGGCAGGCACTTTTGCTGCTGAGCTAAATCCCCAGCCCCTATATATCTGTTTTTAAAAGCACAATGAATTGCACAGATGTGCATATACACCTCCCTTAGAAAAAAAAGGGAGGCAGAATGAAATGTTTATCTGGCTTTCCAAGAGCTGTCCCTGCAGCAATTTTGTAGTATCTACTCTTGAAAAGAATTGGCAGAGAATTTTATTGCCATCTTTGATAATAGGAATTTTTATCAGTAGGTAAGTGGTGTGGGCTAATAGACAGTGTGATCCCAGGAAACACGCTTTCAGTTATTCATTGCGTAGTTTTGGAGGAAAACCATTGCAACTTGATGGAAATTTTGATAAGGACTCCTGGCTAAACACATGATCACCAAAGTGAGAATCTAGACAAGAAACTGTGTCTGTGCTGAGGCTCTCTAAAAAAGTATTTGCAGTAAAAAAACAAAAACAAAAGCAAAAGCAAAAGCAAAAACACCAGTTCTCAGATTCTCCGCAAACTTTCATTTTCAAGCGAAGTTAAAAGTTCTTGGAATTGAAAGTATGAAACTCATTAATCATCTGTACTTTCTAAGAATAAGAACATAGTATTTATCTTGCCAAAAATGAAATTTCTGAACATCAGATACTAAAAAAATTTACACTACAGGATATCCTGAAAGATTGTTTATTTTGAAGCTCTAAAAAGAGCCCTTTAACTTCATTGAAATGCAAATTACAAATTTAACAACTTCACTAGCCAGCAAAACGATATAATACTCACTTTTTTACTTTTTTATACTTGCTCTGGGGGCTAGAATTATTATAGATGCATTATTATAGGTATTATAAACATTTATTTCCTGAATACAAAGGAACAGACCCTTTGCTAAATATTGGCATGTATGTTCGTATATGATTGGCAATAAATTTATGGTTATAAGTATTATTATTCCCCTTTTACAAGTAAGAAAAATAAAATTTAGACTAAATAATATTCTTAAGGCTATCTAGCTTAGCTAAAAGATGGAGCTAGGATTTTATCCCAAGTCTATCTTTTCTCTTTACCCTCATCTATGGTATTTTACTTTCTCTTCTTTTACAAAAGATAGACAAGATAGACAAGATTTGAAGTTCAGACTATTCAATTTCTTGGCTTCTCTCATTAATATTCTCCCTCCCCAACATTTATTTCCCATTCTTACTGAATAATTCTTGCCAAAATCTAAATTGTATATGGTTTTCTTTTCCCCCTTGCACTCAGAGCCTTGTGCTTGCCAGGCAAATGCTGTGCCACTGAGCTATATCACAGACTCCTAAACTGTATATGTTTAGCTGGTCAGTACACAATATATTTTTACTCTCCCACCAACTATGGAATCAGCTCAGACACATTTTATTGAAATAAGATTTTCATTATAATTACTAAAAGATACGCTGTAGACAAGTCTTTACACTGCTAGCCAAAGGGCTAACACTGCTTCTTATTCCAGTTTAGATGTCAGGGAAGGTTTCTTAAAGGGAAGTTTAAATGTAAGGAAGAAACATTTGTCCAGGATTGCCGCCTCATTTTGGTCTGCTATCCAGAGGAAGGAAGGACTGAAACAATTTTGAGTGTTTGGAGATTTTTAGCACACTAACTCCCCCAGGTTGAGAAATAGGAAGGATGGATTTCCCACACAGCTCGGTCAGCTCAGGGTAGATTATGCGATGGGAGGCCAAAAGTATCAGTCTGGTAGAGGTCACTGTACATAGAAACCTGAAACCAGGAAAAGGGTCTTGTCTTTACCCAACATCAACATAACATGCTGCAACATTTCTCATTTAAAATGTTCTCATGTTCCCTGGTGCTGTACTGTAGGGGGCAATGAATCTTAGCATAATATTTTAGATAAAATAGTTTGGTAAAAGCCTGCATGGTGCCTCAGGAAGCCTCCCGGGACAGTGCAAGAGCTAATTCCCCAGATCAACACTGCCCAGGAATGTCTCCCCAACATAAGGGGGCGCCTAGGCCTAGGTGACCCTCTGTGACCCTGCCTGGACAGTGCCATCTCCTGGCCCTAGGTAAACATTGTAACCCTAAAGGAATGCATAGGTTGTAAAAAAGGAGATAATGGGGGGAAACATCTATCATGGTTTGACATGCGACCTTCAACTGACCTGGGGTCCAACAAGATGAGAGAAACACCATATGCCCACCAGGGTCAGAGAATGTAACACCCCAATCTGTTGTCAATGGAAACCAAAATGTATATAAGGGGAAGCAAAGTTAGCCATAGGCCCCGCTTCCAGATTGGCAAAGGAAGTGAGGGTGCCTACCCTCAAATTAAACTCTGATTTTGTTCTCACTGGCGATTGGCGTCTCTTGTGGAATGTTTGGGACAAACGGGGATTTTCTGCCATAACAGTACAAGCCAACTTCTATGCTTTCCTTCCAGGAATATTTCCTTAAAACATTAGAAAGTTGTCCTCGGAAAAGCATACAGACTCACATTTCTACTTCCGTACCTTAGCATTCTCAGTCAAGATTCTTCTCCCATTCTCACTGGGGCTATCAGTTACCTTGTTCAGCCAAGTCCATTGTTAATTCTCTATCCTTGTCTTATTTAACCCCTCAGCAGCCTTTCTGTCTGTATCTCTCTCTGTCTGTCTCTCTGTCTTTCTGTTTGTCTGTCTCTGTCTTGGTTTCTCTGTCTCTATCTCCCTCTGTCAGACTGTCTCTCTCATTTTTCCCTCTTTTCCATCCCTTCTGCTTTCCCCTGAATTATATAAACAGCGTCCCTTGTATATTGGTTCCTATATTGTTTGTATCTTCAGAGGCTTCTTCTCAAAGCCTGTAGGTGCCAAACTCAAATTTTTGTACACCCAGCCCCCCAAATGATTCTATTTTTGACCATGTAGGGCCTGCCTGCTTATCATATCCTGAGAAACAGTGCTAAGTATCTGCTAGGCATAAATAAGACAAACTGCAGGGCCATAAAAGACTTGACCCTTCTCCTGCTCTTCTGAGACCTCTGACATACACTCCACACCGTACTGTTGAGTAGTATCTCCTCCTTGGTGTCCTCCCCTTCTTCGGAGCAGTCCCCGGCATGAATGCCTCCTGAAGGGCTCCCACTGGGAGTGATATTTCCTGCCATGTAACTCTGTCCCAGCAATAAAGCTTGCTGTTCAGTATTACTATGCCAATATTATTCTTTTCTCAATCATCAGTGAGGTTCCAAACTCACCACATTCCCTTTCACTGGTTCCTTCTCTTCTGCTTAACCTTTACTCGATGGCATGGCCCAGGGCATACTCTGAAACTCTCTCCCTCCGCCTTTTTTTTTCACTTTTTCCTTAGGTAATTTCATCTAGGTCTATGGATTGAAATGTCACCTATTTTTATCCATTCTCAAAGTCAGCATTTTCTAACAAATGCTTACTGCACAGTTCCCTGCAAATGCCTAGCAAAGGCTGTAAATTAAACTTGTCCAAAGTGCAGTCTACCACCAGCCTGAATTCCCCCCATCTCATTTAATGGTATCACCACTCAGTTCTGGTTAGAAAGCAAAGAATCATCATTGATGTCTTCTTTTCTTCACCCCTACCTGCTGGCTTGAATTTATCGGTCAGACCTGCATGCAAACTCTACCTTCTACCTTCTTCTATCCTCACTATTGTACCATTCCAGCAGAATTTTCTCTTTTACCTAAAATGCTGAGTCCCTGCTGGTGCCCCCTGCTCCCACCTATTTTTACACTGCAGCCAGACAGTGTTTAATGTGAGCAGGTTACCTTGATCCTCTATGGAAAACACTCCAATAATTTTCTTTTATTTGTAGACTAAAATCCAGATTCTTCCCCATGCCTCATCTTGTGCTACAAGAGATTCAAACACAATGTCTTACCATTGTCCCCAGAATTCGGGGTTCTCTTGCTAGACTTTTCTTTCTGTTTCTGGAACATAGCAGGTTTTTCCATGCTCCCCTGTTGTTATGGTTCTGATCCCTTTACTTGGGGTCCCCCTTTGCCAAATATTCCTTTTTGCCATTTATAGCTCTGCTCCAATGTCCCCTTTTCAGATAGGCATTTCATGGCACCAGGTAAACACCCAACCATACAGCTCTGCAGCTATGGTCTTACTTTTGATTCTTTGCAGCATTTGCCAACTGTCGACTTACTTTGTGATGGTCTGCTTACTTGTTGTCTTTCTTCCTTTGAAAGATGCCGTTGGCCTGGCTTCACTATGGCAAAGCATCAGAAAATACTGACGGACAGAATGATGACTTTGAAGCTCATCCTCCTAATGACGGTACTGAAGTGATTCTTTAGCACCATCCTCATATTAGTTTGTCAGACCTGCCATAATAAAAAGTACCATAAATTTGGTATCTGAAGACAGCAAACATTTCTTGTTTCATGTTTCTAGATCAATGTATCAACCAGGCTGTCCTCCATTGTGTACGGGACAATCCTTCTTGGAGTCAGTGTTTATAGGTGTACGGCAGTAGCACTCTAGTCTTTGAGTAACATTCTACCTCACAGCAGCTTCTCACTGTCTTCTCTAAGTGTGCTTATTTGTCTTTGTCTATAAACTGCTGCTTTTTATGAAGACTTTGTCATATTGGACTAAGACCCTGTAATGATCCCAATGACTTTGTCTTAAGGGGGTTACTTTTGTAAAGACCCCATTTGCAAATAAAATCACATTCTGAAGAAGTAGGATTAGGGTTTCAGGCTACCTTTGGGGAGAGGCACAGCCCAAACCTGACAATCTCAACAGCTGGCAATACCAGCTATTGCATCTGAATTCCTGTCAGATGCACAGAGAGGCCTCCCTTTCGCAAATTTGCTTCCTGGTAGCAAGAATTTGGAAAATCAAGTACAAATAAAAATGAGACTCAAGAAATACTATACTTCGGGTGACTAGCTTGTTTTGAAATATTTTGTCCCTTTGTTCTCCAATTATATTTCTAAAACTTTATGAAAAGGCCTGGAATATTTTGGAAACAATACGTTCTGCCTCTTTAATTAAGTGGTTTCCTGATGGGAGGAAGTTCTATAACTCCAGGCTGTTTACTCACTTCCTGTGCTTAAGGATGGCTCCTGAGAGCAGTGCATCAGAAAGCCAGTCTTCTCCGAGACAGTTATGACTGGGGACCATCTGACTATTGTATGGACTGTAATCTAGAAATCTTCTTTTAAATTAAAAAAAAAATTGTTTGCCATTTTTCCTAAATCCAAGTCAGTATATTAGTGAAAGAATCAAATGTTAAAACATTTTATCCTCTAACATGTAGGCCAAACCATTGAACACTATTGAAATTCAATTTTAGTCCTAGTAGATGTTCTACTATCATTAGTTCAGAAAGCATTTTCAGACAACACAATTATAAATAGGGGAGGTGGGATTGAGTAAGTCATTAAATCCAGAGTCATAGTGGTAAAAATCTACCAGCATGACTCAGGAGTTTTAAGGTCAAAATGAAAACTCAAACTGCAGGGGTAACAAGCATAGGGTGATTTGGGAACTTTGGATTTCTGTGCTGGGAGACAACGGCCCTTGATGTGGCACCACGGCTTGCCTCATCTGCCGTGAAGTACTGAAGATTTTGGTTGCAGACTTGAAGTTACTCTTCACAGAAGAAGCATCTTTACACTACGCCCTTCAAATTTACTACTTCTGATTCTTAAAGAGGAAAAAGAAACAGAGATTCAGAAATACATTCTTTTATATTTTAAAGAGGGCAGTAAATGAGAAACAAAGAAATAGAACAGTAGCAGCATACCAGTATCACAAACATAAATCAAAGCAAGAACATTCAAAGTGATACAGAGTCTCAAGGCAAAATAATATGAATTCACAGTGGTTGTTACATTACACATCACTATCCTCAACTACATTGCTCAGATTACCAGATGTAAGAATGAAAGATTGCTCAAACCATTATAGGGAATAAGAAAATAATTCTTGGATAAAACAGTAGAGATAATACAGATATTTTATTGCAAAAGTACTCCATCAGCATGTGATAATAATGTCTTCATAACCTTTGTAAGAACATCATAACTGGCAAAGCGTTTCGGCCTACATTATACCATTTGATCCTTAGCTATTTCCCTTTGAGGTTGGCAGGGAGAGGATACTGGCTCCTGGAGACAAAGCATAGTTTTAAAGAGCTAACAAAATCAGAGAGAGGACAAGATTCACAGTTATTCTCTAAGATGAAGCCTATTAAAGATAATTTTAGTGGGGTATATAGTTCAGTGGTACAAGCGCCTGCTTGGCAAGCACAAGGTCCTGAGTTCAATTCCTGGTACCAAAAATAAATAAATAAATAAAAATGTTTAAAGATAACTTCAGTAAAGTTCAGTTTTGTTATTGCCTGAAAGTCTCAGATGTTTCCCAGCATGTGAGACATTACCTGCTACTAAACAGTGTTCAACAGGTATCTGCTAAAAAATGAATGGATGGATGAACAAATAAATATTAAGCACCTGCCCCATTGCCTGGCACAAAAGAGGTACACGGAGCACACTAGCCACTAATATTAAGCACTAATGGTGGACTTCAAAGTTGTTTCTTTTCTCAATTAGTATTTCAACTTATCTTTGAATATGAAAAATTTGATCTTATTGGATAATCAATGTAACTTAATTATATTGGCTGTTATTTATTTGAATCATTTTGGTTTTTCCCCTTACCAAAGAAGGGTATCTGAGTCCTTCAGTATTTTTGCATTCAATGGCTGTATCCTACAGGTCAGATACCATAGCAGGCCATGGAGGGACAGAAACCACACCAAAGATGGCAACTAGATAGGATCTGATTACTACAGAAGATTCATATGAACTTACATGGCCATGTCTACAAAGATTTAGCTTTTTGTAAGAAAAGGGTTCCAATATCACAAAGTGACAACTGCATCCCAGCCAGAGGCTGCCTCACAGCAAGGGACCGGGAGGGCAGAGAAGGGTGAGTATCAACTGCCCTACTTCTGACCAGCAGGGTCATACCAGGACATGCTGTCTCTCCTTTAGATCAAGAACTGGAAAAAAACATAAATGCCCGGGAATCAGCAGGCCCAAAATACAGGCTCTGGTGGAGATTCATTTTCCCTTCTGCTCACATGGTCTTATTCTTGCTGTGTGCTCAACTCCAATGACAGCATTTAGAGAGTGTTACTGGAACACTTTAGCAAGAAACAAGGCTGATGATTTGGCATACGCCACCGGAAACTTGCCTTGGGCCCATGACCATGGAGCAACTGTAGTAATCAATAGATCTCATTTCTTGACCAGGGGTCAGTACAACAAGCAAAGGGACTCTCACTCCAGCAACACAGCTCAGGCTATTCCCAGACCTGCTGGATTAATCATCCTGCGTAGCTTGCTTCCTTCACTCTGGGCCTAGGCCTTCTTATTCAAAGCAGTTGCTCAGCCTGATGGCCATTTTTGGCCATAAAGTACTTCAAAATCAGATAAACAATCAAAATCTTCAAATTCCAAGCATAAGCAGAAAGGGCTTGTTGTAGATTTAAACAGACAGCTGCACTATCTAATAATAGAAACACAAACTTTCTCAAATTTTTGTGCTCACTTTACAATTCTTTCCCCTCATCAATCTGTAGTTTTCTATCTAGGATATACATATATGGAGTGGTTCAGAGCTATACCTTGTCTATCATCAGTCAAGTCTAAATTGTCTTCAGGAGAATTTCCCCCCAGAAAGATAACACCTTGAGAGAACAATATTGATTTACAGATGCATTTGATTAGCATCAGTACTATCAAAAGTTCTGCTAGCTTCTATAACATTACTTCCACTAATATTCTAGTCCCATGTAGCAGGATCACATGGCATATTTGGATAATATGGTTATAATATCAATCAGGTGTCATTATAATACATTGTCACATGGTATTTCTCAGAGGAATACAGGTTAGAAATCGTGTTTCCATGGTTGCAGGATTTCAACCCTTTTGTAGACACGGTTGATTCCTTTTATAAGATATTTCACCCAGGATTCTCCAAAGAAACAGAACCAGTAGGATAAACAAAGGGTTAGCTCACATGATTATGCCAGAGTCTGGTTTATAATTGGTAGTGTACTTACAGACTGAGTGCAAAGGCCTGAGAACCAGAAGTGCTGATGGCATAAGGCTGGGTTCAATGGTAGGAGGAGACAGTTGATGTTTTGGCTCAAGCGGTAGGTGGTAGTGGGGCTCCACTCTCATCAATATTTTTCTTCTGTTCCAGCCTTCAATGAATTGAATGGAGCGTCTATTCTATTGAATCCATCAAATCAAATGCTAATTTTTTTCAGCAACATTTCACAGAAACACCCAGACATAATGTTTAGCCAGATATCTGGGCATCCCCTGGTCTAGTCAAGTTGATATATAAAATGAATCATCACATAAAATCACATTATGTAATGGGTATTTTCTCAGTCAGGCACTTCACCAATAGGGTCCTCCATATTCATGAGAAACACTCTTCTCTAATGCGCACTCCTAATTCCAGAGCTACACAGTAGGGAGAGAAGGGTTAGCACCTGACTGTGGCACTAAGGCCATTGTAGAGCTCCTCAGTAATTCTCACGCTGCAGCAGGAACATCCTTGGACCAGGTGACCCCATATCCACCAGGAGAGAACCAGCAAGGGGAAAACATGCAAACACTATTGTTTAAAATGTTCCAGGCAGTAATGAGCTAGAAATTGTCATATATATTGTCTTATTTAATCATTAGATATCTTGGTTAGTCCTCTTTCTGTCATTGTAACAAAACACTTGAGACAAGAAGCTTATAAGGAAGAAAGGGTGACTTTGGCTCATGGGATCAGAGGTTTCAGTTTGGGATCATTTGCTCTGTTGCTCCTGGACCTGCGGTCAGGCAGCAGCATGTGGCAGAGGAAACAGCTCACCTCGTGGCAACAAGGATGGAAAGAGGGAGGCAGAAAGAAGCCAGGACCCCAGCACCCCAGTGACCTGACGTTTTGCCACTAGGCCCCACTCTTTTTTGTTTGTTTGTTTGTTTTTTGGCACTGTGCTGCTGAGCTAAATCCCAGCCCCCAAAACTATGGTGAATGTTTTGTTTCGTTTGTTTTTCTTCTGGTACCAGGATTCGAACTCATGACCTTGCGCTGCTGTGCCACTGAGCTAAATCCACAGTCCAAGGCCCCACTCTTGAAAGTTCTGCCACTTCTCAGTAATGTCCTAGGTTCAGGGCCAAGGCCTCAATACACAGGCCTTTGGGGGACATTTAATATCCAAACACCATGACACCTAATAATAATGTTATTGTTGTTCTCTCTATTTTAAGAGGAATGTGAATATCAGTGTTTTTAAGTAAATTTCTTGAGATCACAGAAATGTTTGGGAAATCAACTCTCTATGCAGCCTCTGGAACTCCATGGTCTTGTAAACAAAGTTTTCTAACTCCCTGACCTTTACTCATCTTGTTTTTCTGCCTGCAACGCTTTCCTTCCATCACATCCACACCACTCTCACTTCACCTTCTCGTTGGTGCAAAACTCACCTGTGCTGGTGAGCTTTCCCAGCTCCACAACGTGGTCAAAGCCATCCTGAGAAACATGGAGGAGACACGCTAACAAAGCAACACAGAAACTCTTGCTAATGTAAGCCACTGAAGGCCTGGTGTCATCTAACACCAAAACATGCCTTAAATTATCCCGACTAGTACAAAAGTGGCTTGAATTCACCAACAGTAGACCTTGGATTAAAATAAAGAACTCTATGAATCTAAACTTAATGCTCTTCACTTTATGAAAGAAATTATGAATCCAATAAATTTTTAAACACCATAGATAAAACACTGGTGGTTTGCAATATGCTCCAGAATTTATCCTGACAGTGTAAATAATGGCTCAGGCCAAGGTGACAAAATGAACATTATAAGAGGCAGTATGTCAGAGCGAGCCTGTGTTTAACTGCCACTGGCCAAAGTTGATTCAAAAGGATCTTTACATTTTTGAATGTGAAGAAAGTGTAGACATTGATTTTTTTACATAATGCTGTAGGAGAGAATTATTTCATTATAAGACCTAAGGCATACTATTACCAGTCAATAGAATTATTTGTATATAAAGTTACTAAAGTTTGATTCTTTTTTCTTAAATGCTGATAATTAAACTCATAGTCAATACCATTTTCTTTTTCTTTAGTATTCATAATTTTATTTAATATAGTATTCAGCAATTAAATGATAAGTGATAGGAATATATATAGGATCAACTAAACAGCAAAGAAGCCCCTGAAAGAGCAGCTAGAATAACACTTGGAGATTTTGACTATCAACAAAGAACCAATTTGAAGTCATGTTTTGTTTGTTTGATGTGAATTCATGCATCAAATTTTCTTTGATCAATGGTATTTTTCAATCAGGGAAGCTATGTAATTAGTTTTGGCTTTGCTTGAAAGAGAATTGCATTGAAAGAGACCTTAGTTCAAATTTTCCTATTTCTTTGGCTTTATTTCTTCACTTTAAAAATATGTATACTAACATTTATTTTTCAAGTTTACTGTGAGGATTAAATAAATACATTACCATAAACTTTGTGATTCTGTGTTTAGCATATGGATGAAGCTTAATAAATAATGTCCTTGCTACTTTAAATACCCCCACCTTAAAGCTGTGGGCTTGTGATGTGTTTAATGTCCTCTCCCACTGGACAGAACCTCGGTCTCTTATTTTGCTGAGTCTAAAATATGTTACTAAATTACAAGATTATGGAGACAAATGGTACTTCCCAAAGTCACCTCCACATGAACTAAATAATTCTGGCACCATGTTGTGGGAGAAATTTCTTCCTTTAAATTTTATGCAGCTTGTAATTTACCCTTGATTTTTTTTCATGTCTAAGAAATTTGAGTTTTATCCTCCAGTTTGTTGAAATTTTAAAAGTTTAAGAGAAATCAAAACATTGAGACAATAGCACAGTCTCAAGAAGAGCAAACAGACTCACTTCTTATTCAGCAAATATCGGCTATATGCCAAGCTGAACCAGATGTTGTGTTAAAACCATGAATATACCATGCTCTTTGCTCTTAAGGAATTCCTAGTAGGTGGTGCAGGTAATTCAGTGGTCACCATCTGACCTACATACCAGGAAATCTATGTGTAAATTTAATTCTAAGTGACCTTAGTCAAATGGTTATCCACTAATTTTCTTTTTTTATCATATGCACCCTTTTTGATATATGTTTGATCTATGTAAGGAGATCTAGTATCTCCAGCAGACAGAAGATAAATAAATCATATAATCATTTAAAAAGTATTCAAACATATAGAAAAGTAGAAAAAAATTATCAAATACATTTTGGAAGTTTGCCCTTTTAGAAATCCAGTAGGAAATTAAGTATTGTCATTGTTAAAACCCAAGAAGCATCTTTCCAAAGCATCCTAAAAGCAGTTGACTATTTTCTCTAAACATTTTCATTTCTTATTTTTCAGCTTGGGCAGAATTACTAGAAGTGGGAAAGAAAGGTTTCAGATAAACACTGTGTCCTGAAGCTTTATGCAGCAGTTGTTAAATTTCTGTCACTTTTCCCCTAAGCTCTAATAACTTCTTACAAGGATTTTATGTCATCACAGGGCATGTTTTCAAACTTTAACCCCCATTTCTTCTTTTAGACAGCAATTGTCATTTTAAAGTATCATCACAAATCATACTAAACTTTATAAGAAAATCTGAGCATTGATTTTGTCTGCTTTAACTCTTGCATGGTCTGCTTCTACTTGCAGTTGGAGTTTCTGGGTGTTTGTTTGTTTGAGACAGGGTCTTGCTATGTAGTTCAGGCTGACCTTGAATTCACTATGTAGTCCAGGCTGGTTTGGAACTTGCTGCGGTCAACCTGCCTCAGCCTCCGGAGTGCTGGGATTATACACATGCACCACCACATACTCAGAATTTTGAGACTTTCCTGAGAACAAGGTCCATGCAGGTATTAATGATGCTCTCAGCCTTGCATTAGCTACCTATTGCTGCATGTCAACTGACCACAAACACCTAACAGTTTAAAACAACATTCCTTTACAACCCCCACAGTTTCTGTACGTCGAAAAAGTGCGTTTAATTCGATCTAGCTGGATTCGAGTCATTGGCTTGGGTCTGAGTCTCAACCGCAGCCTCAACTGAGAAAACATTTACTTCTGAGCTTATGCACTTGTTGGCTGGCTCAGTTCCTGCAGGGTATCCACTCTCACTGGACGCTGGCCAGGGGCTGCTTTCAGCTCCTTGCCATGTGGGCCTCTATGATATGGATGCTTGCTTCACTGAAGTGTGTAAAATGACAAAGCCATAGAGAGCTGTCTAGCAAGAGTGCGGGCACAAACTTTTGGGACAGTAGCAACACACTTCCTGGAGTGATTATCTGTTGATTTTATTATCCTGGACTAATCAGAAGGGGGCTGCACAGTCTGTGTGCCAGGGGTGACAGTCACGGGGAACCTAATCTGAAGCTGCCTGCCATAGCCCTCTAGTTCACGGCTGCGGCTCCTCCCTTTCCCGGAGTGGGAGGTGTGTGCAAGGGCGAGCATTTGTCCACCTAGAGGCGTCACTGGGCGTGCAAGACCAGAATGAGTGCTGTAGAAATACTTTCTAGGTTTTTCTATCTGAGGAACTTAGCCTGCCACTCCAATATCTCCAGAACCTTGTGTTGTACCTTACCCACCATAGAGGCCCACAGTTGTGAAATCAGGACTGTAGTTAAATGAATACACTAAAGTACAGGTAGAAGAATTTTGGGGTGGCAGAGTCTCACTGGGTAGTGCAGGCTGGCCTTGAACTCACTATGTAGCCCAGGCTGGCCTTTAAATCCTGACAGTCCTCCTGCCTCAGCCTCTTGAATGCTGGGATTATAGGCATGCACCAGCACACCCAACTAGGTAGAGGATTTTTTAAAAACATATTATAACTGATCATGTGTTAGATTATTAAAGAAGGAGTGCAATTGCAATGGTATTTCAAAAGCTATATCTTTTTAAAAATATATACTCAGAAACTCTGAATAATATTTAAAAATATATAATCCCTCTAAAAATAATTGAAACCAGATGACAGGAGAAAGGCCTATAATCTTAGTTACCTGGACAACTTAGGGAGATCTTGTTTCAAAATAAAAAGTGCTAGGGATGTAGCTCAGTGGTAGAGTGTTGGCCTTGCCTGTACAGGGTTCAATTCCCGGCACCACAAAAAGAAGAGAGAAAGAAAGAAAGAAAGACTTTAAAATTAAAGACATTATCACATTTTCCATAGCACAATATAAAGCAATATCATCCTTATTCTTGAGTAAAGTGTTCAATAACACATCAGTAATTTTTCACTAGCACCTGAAAAGTTTCTTCCAGATGTTGTGTGTTTATTTCTAGTTGGCTTATCTAGTTTGTCAGCTTTTCTGCTCTGACACATGCTTTCCTCTCACAGTTTCTCTGTACTCTTTTCTTATATGAGTCTCCTTTCAATGGCCAGTCCACACCCTGCATTGTTCAGCATCACCTACCTCAGTTTCCAGTAGTTTAAGAATTTTACAAACTCATCTAGAGTGCTGTATGTTTTGGAATCTGTTGTGTCCCTATTGCTATATGCCCACTGACTCCTTACTCTTCCATGTACATAATTCTGTTCACAAAAATAATTTAGGTAGTATGAAGCAATGTGATTTTTAATTTCTTCTTTACATTTTTCTATTCTGTTTGAATTTTTTCAAAGTGATCAAGTACTGTCGTCTTGGTTACTTTTCTCTTGTTGCTGAGACAAAATACCTGATGCCCCAAATTAAGGAAGGAAAGGTTTATTTAGCTCACAGTTCATGGAGATTTCAGTCCATACTTGGCTGGTTCTGAGGCAAAGTGGCACATCACAGAGGGCAACCATTCATGGCAGTGAAGATAGCAAAGCAACAAGAGCACAAGGAAGGGGTGGCAGAGAAGAGCAAGCCTCTTTCCCTCCCTTGTATTGTAAGCAGGCTACCCCCACCCAGGACACATGTAGCACTCACATAATCTCCATGCCCTCCTCCTGCACAGGCTCAGGATGAATACAAAGTAAGCACCCTGGCTCCCTGCTGAGTCACACAGTTAACCTTTTAAGCTTCTCAAATTGACACAGTTCACCCCAAGATGCAGAACTGCTGAGTCACTTAGCCAAACCTCCAGACTCGCCAAGTTGACACAATCTATCAACCATAACAACTGTCTTTATAATAAGAAAGTTAGAGCAATGTGTTAGTGTCTCAGTTACTTTTCTCTCATTGCTGTGATAGAGTACCTAACACCCAAAATTAAGGAAGGAAAGGTTTATTTAGGTCACAGTTGGTGGAGGTTTCAGTCAGTAATCAGCTGGCTCCAAGGCAAGGTGGCATAGCACAGGGGCAACAGTTCAAGGTGACAGAATACAGCAAAAGTACCAAGAGCAAAAAGAGGGAGAGCAAGCCTCTTTTCCTCCTTTATATTGTATGCAGGTTACCTCCACTTGGGTCGGTGTAGCACTCACCTCAGCTCTATCCCCTCCTCTTGCAAAGGCTCAGAATGTTTACAGAGTGAGGACCCTGGGCCCCTGCTGAATCACTTAGTTAAACTTCTAAACTTCACAAGTTGACACAATGAACAGCATTGTAGAGTGGTTAGGGCACTAACCTATACCCTAGGATGTAGAACTGCTGAGTTGCTAAATTAAACTCCTAGACTTCTCAAGTTGACACAGTGTATCAACAGTTAGAGTGAGACTTCTGTCACTGTGACAGAATACCTGATCTAAATCAACTTGAAGGACCACAGGTTTCTTTTGTCTCACGTTTTCAAGTTCAGTCCACTTGAAGATTTCATTGCTTTTATGACTATAATGAGCTGGAAGTATCATGCTGCAAGGGCATGGCATAGAAAAGCTGCTCACCTTATGGCAGTTAGGAAATAGCAAGGTGGAAGGAGGTGGAGGGGAAGTATCCAGGCACCAGCTCTAGTTCCCAAGATCATGGCGCCATAATCTACTCCCCTCAGCTAAGACCTCACCTCCTGCTTCCATCAGCTCCCAATAATGTCATTAAATCGTTTCATCACTAGATCAATTAGTAATTAATTAGCACATTAGCCTACTGATGAATTTAGAGCCCACATGAATCAAGTCCATCCACAAGCAAATTTCCAATACAATGAGCCTTTTGGGAGACATTTTGGATCCCAACCAAAACAAGAAACTCTCATGTGAAAGAATTATATGTAAATCACCGTAGTTATATTATTATTTATTGTAAGACTGTGTGTAGAAGGATACACACAGGACAATTATTGCTTCCAGAAAGTGGCTGAGAGAATATTATACAATCTAGTTTTAATTGTACACTATATACATAACTTAGAGTCAGAAATCATTAAATTTATTTTAGAGAGTTATAAAACAACTAAAGTGTAAATTAAAAATAAATACTACTTATATACATACAATAATTATATGTGCAAATGCATGCAGATATATATACACAACTATAAATCACATGATTGCAAATAATTTCACATTTCTATCCTTTGTTACTTTGAATTCAAATATTAAATCATAAGAAAGCAGAGCTGTTCCTGATTAACTAGATGGGCTATGAATAGATGTCCTAGCAGACTCCAGGAGACAGAGCTGCTCCAGGCTTCCTTTAAGAGGAAACTAACATTGCCCTAGTTCTACCTCATTTACATCTTTGTCTTGAAAGGTAATAGTTCATTTCCATTGTATAGTGTACTTCTAATGAATTAATAAATTCAGACAATGTTTATCAAGGCCCACAAACATCAAAAAGAGAGAAATGACTTGGTATGTGTGACTCTTGTGGGAAGTACAGCTCAACATTTGTTAAGAAGTCTTGCTAAAAAGTCAAACTTGAGCCTGCTCACTTTCTAGATTAAATACTCACAGTTAATACAAGTGGAGGACAGGAACAGTGCTAAGCCCCATGATGAAAAGTCAGCTGCTAAAACCCTTCTTGGAAAATTGAAGTTTTATTAAACAACTTACAGGGAACAAAGAGAGACCTTAAAACTAAATGATATTTAAGTGACATTTAAACCAATTCAATTATGTACCCTATTGAGAGTTCATATAAACAAATTAAAAAATATATCATAAGGCCGGGGATATAGCTCAGTGGCATAAGTGCTTGCCTGGCAAGCCTGAGGTCATGAGTTCAATCCCCGGTACCATAAATAAATAAATAAATAAATAAATAAATAAATAAATAAATAAATAAATACATCATAAAACAATTGGGAAATTTTAAATGTGGTCTAGATGACTTTAGATGCAGTAGGTGAGTAAAGAATTGATGTTAATTTACTATTTCATGTACAATACTATTATTGTGGTAGTGTTTAGTCCTTATTTTTTAATAAATCTATATGAAAGTATTAGAAATAAAATATATGTAGTTGATGGGAAAGAGTTTTACGTAAGACTATTATCAATTAGTAGGTTAGAGCCTATAAGGGTTGTAATAATTCTACTTTCTATTTCTCTAAGTAAGAAATGTTTCATAACACAAAAGGGTTTTCTTCATTTTTAAAGAGTATGGCCTGCACAAGCCTGACTCTTTGGTGTCATTGTTTCGTGTGATTTCTTTGCCTTTATCTGAATTCTCCCATGGAGTTTATTTTTCTTATGTTTCCTCAAAGGTCTCACTAAGACTTTTCCTAGACAAAATCTAAGATTTCATTGCTCCATATCATACTACTAAATTCGGTATAGTCAACATGAGGTGGCACCTGCTCTGGCCTGACAGGTTGAGTTCAAATGATGACCTCAGAGCACAAACTTGTAATTCATCATCAAAATACAGACACATGTTGAAGTTGTGATCCCAGTTCTTCCAAAGAGGCTCTGGCCCTGAACTGAATACTATGTTGCTTTTTCATAAAAAGAGAACTTTCCACTAACTCTTATTTAGGCTACAAATCACAAGAAAACTGTGCACACACACACACAAAAAAAACATCTGAGCAGAATGAAAGATTGGACTTAGGTTGTTTTGTTGAAATATTTATTCAGTCTCTCTGCATGTATTTTGTTCTCCTCAAAAACTGGGTGGTGTGCTAAAATGTTGGAATTGGAAAGCTCATAAATTTTACTAGGATCTGGCAAGCAGATTATTAATCATTGAGAAAACTTCACGGAGAATAACAGAAGGTACAGGTAAATCCAAGTGAGTGTTAGGTTCACTACTGGATCTATCTGATGAAAGGGAATGGCGGTTTCTCTGTGCTTAACTTTCATCTTTACCCTGCAAGTTTCTTCATTATTTGGGTTCAGGTATCTCCCCTCTGCCTCCGGACCAAGCAAGGACAAGGATCAAACATTGATGTTGGACCTGTGCTTACGTCAGTGGAAACTGAAAACTAGTTGGATAAATTGAATAAATGATCGACTTTTTTGTAGAACTTCTTGAAATATGTCCTGCTTCTAAATATAATTTTTTAAGTTTTTTATTATTATATGTTTGCTGTACATAATATTTACATTCCTTGTGGAGACTTGGTACATAAACATGCACATTTTAATTTTTTTATCAACACTTTTCCCTCCCCACACCCTCTATCTCTTGATCACCTCCCATTAGGAGAGACCTATCTCCCTATTTCCTATTATCTATCTTTTATTTTGCTCTTTATTTCTAATTTGGGCTTCTCATGTGAGAGAAATCACATGATTTTAAGCTTGTGTGGCTGATTTATTTCACTTAACATTATGGTCTCAAGGTCCATCCATTTTCCTACAAATGACTGCAGTTTTGCTTCATAGCAGAGTAGTATTCCATAATGTATGTGTATGTTTTCTTTATCCGTGGATCTATTAATGGACATACAGTCGGCTTGCGAGATTTATTGAGCATGAATTGTGCTGCCGTAAACATGGGCACGTCTGTACCACTGCGATGTGATGTCTTCAACTCACTGAGAAGAAAAACCTGTCAGCAGAATCAGTCCTCTAGTTTTAGTTTTTTGAGGAATTGCCATATGATTTCCATAATGATCATACCAATTTATATTACCACTAATGTCAAAAAGCTCATTGTACCCCCAGAATATTTTATTATTTGATTTCTTGATGATGGTCGTTCTTCCAGGGGTTAGAAATCTCAGTATTGTATTAATTTACATTTCTCTAATGGCCAGAGACATGAATATCTTTTCATGTGTTTACTGGTCATTTCTACTTGCCCTTCTGTGAAATGTCTGCTCATTTCACTTCCCCACCCCCTTTTTTGTTTTTTTGAGACAAGGTCTTGCTTTTGTACTTCAGGTTGGCCCTGCATTTTCAGTCCAGAGTGGCCTTGAACTCACAGCAATTCCCTGACTCAGCCTCCTAAGAGCTGAGATTATGGGTGTGTGCCACCACATCTAGTCACTTCCTCATGTTTTGATTGGGTCTTTTATTTCCAAGGGTCTAATTTTGCCTAAAAAACAGCATGGCATTCACACAAGAAGAGACATGAAGTTCAGTGGAACAGAATAGAGGATGTAGAAACAACCCAACCACATTCAACTATCTGATCTTTGACAAAGGGCCAAAAACATATGCTGAGAAAAGAGAGCCTATTTAATAATGGTGCTGAGAAAACTAGCATTCCACATGCAGAAGACTGAATCTAAACCCATATCTCTCATCAGATAGTAAAGTAAAATCAAAATGGATCAAAGACTAAAAATCGAAACAGAAGCACTTAAGCAGCTGGTAGATAAAACAGGCAAAATAGTGCAGGCAAAGACTTTCTGAACAGAATGCCGGTAGCACAGGAAATAGTATAAGAAGCAAAACATGACGTTATATTTCTTTTTTCATTTTAAAGAAAGTAGTAAAATAAAAAGAACAATAGCAAAATACAAAGAAAACAAAGCAAGGACATTAAAAATGATACAGAGTTTCAAACCAAATAATAGGGATTAACAGTGGCTGCTATATTACATATTGGTATCTTCAACAAAGTTGCTCAGATTACCAGGTGCAAGACTGGAAGACTGATCCAACCATTAAAGAGAATATGAATGTAATACTTTAGAAAAACTTTAGAGACAATACCGAGTTTCATTAGACAGGATGATAGGAATTCAGCAATGGTTGTCATGTTGCATATTGTTGTCTTCACATCAGTTGTTCAGGTTACCAGATACAAGCATGCAAAACTGGCCAAAATATAAAAAAAAATTCAAGCACTAACTGTTCCCTTCAACAAACCACCAGGCATCAGCAGTACAGTTACCCAACTATCTATCTATCTATCTCTAGTCTTAGTACTTCCTTTTCTTCTTTCCCTTCTCCCAGTTGTTCCTTCCTTTGTGCAGTTTTTTTCCCTTTTATATTATCTATTGTACAGTTTGGGTTTTATTTACTATTTCATGTTATTATACTAGGGAGACAATATGATGTTTATTTCCTATTTCCTATTTATTTCCCTTATGAGTATGGTCCAAAAATGGGCATAAGAGATGAATATGCACTTCTCAAGTGAAGAAATACTAATGGCGAATAAATAGATGAAAAAATGTTCAACATTATTAGTCATTCAAGAAATGCAAATTACAACAACACTGAGATTCCATCTCACCCCAAAAAGAATGGCTACCACTAAGAAATCAACACTGCGGGGAAAAAGAAATACTTCTCCACTGCTGGGGGGAGTATAGATTGGTGAAGCCACTGTGGAAATCAGAGTGGAGATTTCTCACAAAACTAGGATTAGAAGTCCCACCTAACCAAGCTGTTCTCTTTCTGGGTATTTTTCCAAAAGAATTAAAAACATATACCACAGCGATATATGTGCACCCATGTTTATAACAGCGCAATTTGTCATAGCTAAATCTTGGAAGCAACCCAAATGCCCATCCACTGAGGAATGGATAAAAGAGATGTGGTATTTTTATACAATGGAGTATTACTAAGCTATAAAAAATATAGACAGGGGTACGGGATTTAGCTCAGCAGCAAAGCGCCTGTCTGGCAAGTGCAAGGTCGTGAGTTCAATTTCTGGTACCGGAAGAAAAACAAAAAAGCAAAACAAACAAAAAAGATAGACATTATATTTCATTTGACAAAAAGCTTCTGCATTAAAACAGAAACAACTGACATAGTGAGAAGACAGGTTATAGAAAGGAAAAAAAATTGCCAGCTATTTCTCAGGTAGAACTTTAAGATCTAGAATACATAAAAAATTAAAACCCTCCAAAACAACCTCAATTTTATAGAATTCAGCTGAGTCTATCAGGACCTGGGCTTTTCTTTGTTGGTAAGCTTTCAATTATATTTTCAATTGCATTGACTGATATTGGGTTATTTGTAATTTTTATATCTTCCTGATTCAACTTTGGTAATTCATATGTATCTAAGAATCTCTCTATTTCATTTGTGTTTTCCATTTTATTAGAGTAAAGTTTCTTGAAGTGGGTAGGTATGATGATCTTCCGGATTTCCACAGGATCCATTAAGTTTTCACTTTTCATTCCTAAATCATGAACTTGAATCTTTGCTTTCCTTTTTTGATAGGTTATGAAAAGGTTTATCAATTTTATTTAATCTTTAAAATAACCAGCTCTTCAATTCACTTATTTTTGTATTGTTATCTTAGTTTCAATTGTATTAATTTCTGCTCTGAGCTTTATAATTGCCTCCTTTGTATGGGCTTTGGGCTTGACTTGTTCTTCTTTTTCTACAAGTTAATTGTTCAACATTAGGTTCTTTATCTGGCCTTGTTCTGTTTTCCTGATGTGAGAATTCACCACTATAAATTTCCATCTTAGGGCTACTTTCACTGTGTCCCATAAGTTCCAGTATGTTGTATCAGAATTATCATTTAATTGTAGATACAGTTAAATATCTTCTTTAATTTCATCTGTGACCAGTTTGGTTGTTCAGTAGGGTGTTATTTAATTTCCAAAGTTTGTGGTTTCTTTTGCCACTGATTTGCAATTTCATTGCACTATGGTCAGATAATATGCATGTGATAACTTCTACTCATTTGCATTGAAATAATGTTCTATAAGTTAGTATATGATCTATTTTGGAGAATGTCCCATGTGCAGCTGAGAATATATATTTTTATGTTGTGAGATGGAACATTCTGTGCATATCCACTAAGTCCATTTGTTCACATGTTTGGTTCACTTTTGATACTTCTCTGTTGATTTTTTGTCCAGCTGATCTATCTATTTGTGACAGTGTGGTATTTCTGTTGATTTTTTGTCCAGTTGATCTATCTACTTGTGACAGTGTGGTATTAGGGTACCCCATTACACTTTGTTGGTACTTATTTCACTTATTTGCACTTGTATTTTGTGCATATCTTTTTATTGTTGTTATCTCTTCTTGCAATTTTCACTTAAGTATATAGTGACCTTTTTTATCTTTTTTGATCAGTCTTAGCTTGAAGCCCAACTTGTCTGCAAATAGAATACCCCTGATGTTTTTCTCTATTCCTCTTGTATTGTTTTTCATCCTTTAAGTTTCAGTCTATGAATTTCTTTTCTAGTTAAATATGTTTCTTGTATGCACCATATTGTTTGATCTTGTTTCTTGACCAATTCTGTCAGTCTGTTCCTTTGAAGATCTATCTCTAATACTTTTCCAACTCTTTAATGAAATTGAAAGGGAAGACATTCTCCCTAACTCATTCCTGGAGGCAAGTATTACCCTTATACCAAAACCAGAGAAAGACCTTACCAAAACCAAAGGAAGACCTAACCAAAAAAGAAAACTACAGGCCAATCTCCCTAATGAATATACATGGAAGAATTTTCAATCAGATAGTGGCAGACAGAATATAGGAAATCATCAAGAAGATTATAAACCATGACTAAGTGATATTCATCTCAGCAATGCAGAGATGGTTCAACATATGCAAATCAAAAAATGTAATACACCATATCAACGAGCCAAAGACAAAAACCACATGATCTTCTCAATAGATGTAGAAAAAGCTTTTGATAAAGTCCAATACTCATTCATTATAAAAACCCTACAGAAAATAAGAGCAGATGGTCTTTACCTCACTCTGATAAAAGCCATCCATGACAAACCAACAGCCAGCATCACACTAAATGGTCAAAATTAAAAGCTGTCACTCTAAAATCAGGAATAAGAGAAAGATGTCCACTATCACCATTCCTATTTAATATAGCTCTGGAAACACTAGCTAGTGCAATTAGACAAGAGAAATAAAAGGAATAAAGGTAGGAAAGGAAGAAATTAAGTTATCATTATTCACAGATTACATGGTGCTCTTCAGAGAAAACCTCAAAAACTCCACCAAAACACTTCTAGATGTAATAACCAAAATCAGCCACATAGCTGGATACAAAGACAGCATTAAAAAATAAATAACATTGTTGTACACAAACTCACTGAAAGAGAAATTAGGGAAACAATACATTTCACAATAGCATCCAAGAAACTGAAATATTTAGGAATCAATCTAACAAAGGAAGTGAAAGATCTCTACATTGAAAACTACAGTTCTCTGAAAAAGGAGACCAAAGAGGGTATCAGAAAATTCAGAGATCTCCCTTGCCCTGTGTAAAATGGCCATAGTGAAAATGGCCATGCTCCCAAAATTGTTATACAGATTTAAAGGAAGCCCAACCAAAATTCCATTAGCATATCCCACAGAACTAGAGGAAACAGTCTTAAACTTCATAGGGAACCAAAAGAAACCTAGAATAGAAAAAACAACTCTGGCAACAAAGGCAGGGCACAGGTAACAGAATCACTCACATGAAATTATACTACAGAGCTACTGTGATAAAAAAAAAACCAGCATGATACTGCCCAAAAAAACTAGACCCAAGGATCAATGGACTACACTAAAAGATGCAGAAATAACTCCAAACATACTCACTCACCTTATCTTTGACAAAGGTGTCAAAAACTTTCAGAGGAAGAAAGGTAGCATCTTAGTAAATGGTGCTGGAAAAGCTGGCTTTCCATGTGCTGAAGATTGAAACTAGACCCATGTTTGTCACCCTGCACTAAACTAAAATCAGAGTGGATCAAATATTTAAACATTAAAACAGAAACACTGAATCTGCTTTAAGTGAAAATAGGTAGAACTATTGAACACATAGGTGTAGACAAAGACTTGACAAACAAAACTTTGACTTCTTGGGAAATACTACAAAGAATCAACAACTGGGAACTCCTCTTACTAGGATGCTTTTAACAGCAAAAGAAATCACCAACACAGTAAAAATATAACCCACACAGTGAGAATAATCTTACCCAGTTGTCTTCAGACAAAGGACTAATATTTAAAATATATAAAGAATTGAAAAAAGTCACACCCTCCAAATTTAAAGACCCAATGTAAAAATGGGCCTCTGAGATGAATACATATTTCTCAGATAAATAAGTAGAAATGGCAAATACAATGAAAAAAATGTTCAACATCACTGGTCATTTGAGGGATGCAAATTAAAACAATGCTCAGATTCCATCCCACTCCAGAAGGAATGGCTATCATCAAGAAATCAACCAACAACAAATTCTAGTGGTGCTGTGTGGAAAAAGAAACCATTCTCCACTATGGATGGGGGTGCAGACTGGTACAATCACTGTGGAAATCAGTGTGAATATTCCTCAAAAAACTAGAACAAGATGTCCCATTGCACCCAGCTATTCCCCTACTTGATATTTTTCCAAAAGAATTAAAAAGATCATACCACAAAGATACACGTCTACCTATGTTTATTGCGACACAGTCTGTAATAGCTAAATCTTGGAAACAACCCAAATGCCTATCAACCGTGGAATGGATAAATGAGATGTGGCTCTTTTTTATACAATGGAGTACTACCTGGGCTTAAAAGGGTAAATGAGATATTTATAACTGAGGACGTCTGGTTAAGATGTTTCCTACTCTGTGGGTTGTCTTTTCACTCTGGTGGTGATTTCTTGAGACATTTATGGCTTAATGGACCTTGAGATCATACACTTAAATGAAATAGATTGGTTATACACATGTTAATGTTGCTTTTTTTCTCTACTGTGAGAAACTGAAAGTGTAAATAAGAAACGAAATGTATAATAGATAGTGTGAAATTGGAGTAAATCGTTCAAAAGGAAAGAGAACTACAGAGGGGAACAGGCATAAAAAGGAAGGGAAAACAAAAAATAAGGATAAAGTGGAAATAAAGCTTTGTAAATATGGAGAGGAAGAGGGATTGAAGTGAGGGGAGGGACATAGGAACAAAGAGGAATCAAAATATATCATGTACAGGCACAAATTCCCTGTGATGATTGTAATCATTATGTATATCTAAATTGTACCAATAAACTTAATTTTCAAAACCTCAATTTAAAAATCAGGCTCCTTACCAAATATAGTCAATGCTTCATATCCATACATTCCGCATGTAAGGACTCAGCCAACCATAAGTTAAAAATATTTTTGAAAAGCTGCATAGAACTACAAATGTTAACAAGAACAATTAGGCAAGAAAAATGAAATAAAAGCAACATGTACAAGAAAGGAGAAAGTCAAATTGTCCTTCTATACAGATGGCATGATTTTTTAACTTACAATACCCCCAAAATTCCACTGAAATTCTCCTAGAATTAATAACCAAATTCAGCAATGTAATAGGGTACAAAAGCAACAAACAAAAATCCATAGCATTCCTCTATACCAATAATGAACTCACTGATAAATTAGGAAAAAAATACCATTCACCATAGCACCAAGTGAAATTAAATACTCAGGAATTAACCTAAGAAAGTGAAACACCTCTACAATGAAAACTACAGTACACTGAAAAAGAAAAATATTTAAAACATTTCCAACCAAAATATATTCCCAATCAAAACAGCATTCTTACCAGAACTGGGGAAAACTATCTTAAAATTGATACTGAGCCAGAAAAGACCCCAAGAAGCAAAAAGAAATCTTGGATAACATGAGCAAAATGAGAGGCATCATAAAACAAGACTTAAAATTATATTACGATGCTACAGTGACACCAGTATCGTTACCACACAAAATCAGACATAAGGACCAATGAGACAGAATAGAAGATCCAGAAACAACCTGAAGCACATCCAACTGTTTGATCTTTGACAAAGGGACCATAGCATACAATGGAGGAAAGATATCTTCTTTAATAAATAATATGGGGAAAAATGGCTATCCACCTGTAGAAAAATGAATTTAGACCCATATCTCCTACTACTTATTAAGTTAAAATCAAAATGGGTCAAAAAACTAAATACTAAAATAAAAACAACCTGCTGAAAGATAAAATAGATAAAACTCTTGAATTCAGAGGGATAGGCAAGAAGTTTTTGAACAAAACCCCAGTTGCACAATAAAGAAAGAAATCCAATAATAAATTCTGGAGAGACTATAGGAGGAAAAAGGAACTCTTTGGTATTTGATGGTAACATAAACTAATACAACCACTATGGAAATTATTATGAAGATTCCTGATTCCTCAAAAAACTAAAATTAAAAATTCCATTTGACCCAGTTATTCCCTTTCTAGGTATCTTCCCCAAAGAGTTAAAGACATCATACCACAAATCACTGTATATTCACATATCCACGTGTAAAGCAGCACAGTTCATAGTAACCAAATCTTGGAATCAGCCTCTATATCCATTAACAGAATAATGGATAAAGAAAGGACAGCATTCACACAAAATAGAATGCTGCTCTTCTATAAATAAAGATAAACTTGAAAATGGATGCATCTTAACTACAATATTAAGTGAAATAAATTAGACACACAGAGTTAAAATCGTGTGGTTTCTCTTATATGAGAAACCCAAATTGGAAATAAAGAGCAAAATAAAAGATAGATAGTAGGGAATAGGGAGGTCGATTGTTCTTAAATGGGAAAAAAATGATGAAGAGGTGGCAGGATCGGAAGGAGAGGGAAAGAAATGAAAATGTGTACTAACTGTCCACAAGGAATGTAAACATTATATACTGCAAATGTGTACTGATAAAAATTTTGAAAAATAAATATTATATTTTTACTGATCATATAAAGACATTTTCTTCTTATTCTTGTCACCTTCCGAAAATCCCACTTCTCAACACATGAGCCTTTTGGGGGACACTCTGGATTCCAACCCTAACACAATTCATAACAGATATGGAAGAATAACTATATTTTTTATTTCTCGTTTTATCATCATGGAAGTAGCAGTTGCGTAGTATATAGTGTTCCACAGATTCATCTTTCTATACTGAGTAATACATTTGGGGTCTTTATATCCCTAAATTATAACACAAAATGTTTTGTACATGTAATGTTTATTTTTTTGAAAGGAGAATGTCTAACGTCCCTAGGGTTCCCAAGGATGATCTCAAGTGATACCAAGTCCCTGTTTTAAATTCTGGATGGAGTGAAGTATGCAGCATTGCTCCAGTCTGACTTCTTTTCCCCTTTTCCGTTGACAACTGGTATTAGCTACAGCATTCTGCACCAAGTTCTTTTTTAGGAATTAACAGTGCTGACCATCAAGTGGTTTTCTTTACCACAGTTGAACAAGACATTATGGATCTTGAACCAAACATTTGGAAAAACCTAAATATCCTGCTAGGGCTTGAAATTTTTTTCACTTCTTCCCTAATGAGATAGCATGTGATCACAGGTCTGATGGTGAGATAAACAAAGTAGTGGTGCATGTAGCCATCAGCTTTCTGGGTAAGAGAAATTCACCCAATACGGATGTTAGAAAATTGTTCCTCACAGTCACTCTGCTATGTAGGAGAAGAGAAATTTAAATGCATTACACCTTGGGAAGTCTGCAAAGCTTCACTGCATGGCATATCTCTCCCTTGGTTCATCCACATGGGAAATGCCATATAACAACAGGAGGAAGAGAAAAGAAGAAATTACTATTTAATAGCACAATCCCTTCTGCAGAAACCCACACGGCAAGAGCACAATGGCATTCACTTAAAATTCATGGAAATGAAACCTATAAAAAGAAAACACAGAATACTTAGCATTTTCTGCTTGCCTAATTTAAGGCAATACTAGAGCAAAATAAAAAGATAGATAATAGGCAACAGAGACCTTTTGGAAAATCATAGGGGACCAATAAACGGAGGGAGAGGAAAGAAGGGGATGAAAAGAAGAACGAAGATGTGTTGTTGTGCTAGTTATTTTTCTCTCGCTGCTGGGACAAAATACCCAACACCCAAAATTACGGAAGGAAGGTTCATTTAGCTCACAGTTTGTGGAGGTTTCAGTCCATATTTGGCTGGCTCCAAGGCAGAGAGGCACACGGCAGTGGCAACAGTTTATGTTGATGGAAAACAGCAAAAACAATAAGAGCAAAAGGAAAGAATGAGTGCAAGCCTCTTTTTCTCCCTTATATTGTATGCAGGCTACTTTAACACTTGCACTCACACCCATAACCCCAGCATTAGACCATGAATCAATCACAAATTCTAGAAGCCCACCCCATAACTGCATGAGGCTTTGGGGGGACATCTAAGCACAAACCACACCAGTTACGTACATGTACCATCTGCCCATGAAGAATGTACTCTTTATGTACTGCAAACATCACTAATAAAAAGTTAAAATCACAAAAAGGAATACCAATAAATTTTAC
Organism: Chinchilla lanigera; assembly: GCF_000276665.1. NCBI lineage: Eukaryota > Metazoa > Chordata > Mammalia > Rodentia > Chinchillidae > Chinchilla > Chinchilla lanigera. The sequence goes on along the minus strand of NW_004955454.1, from coordinate 12,633,909 downwards.
TGTTAGTTTATGAAGCTAAGTTTATGGGGAAGAAACATTTGGAGTGATGGGTAACATGCTGATGTGGCATATTTTTATTCTAAAAGGATTATTTGAGCCTGATGATCTGAAAGTATTGAAAAACACCAAACACATAGCATCTACCTTATCTCTAGTCAAGGAAATTTAAAAATTTCCTTAATAACCCACATACACCAGCATAGCAGTCTCTGCTCCATAGGCCTCCAACCTCTCCCAGTGACTCTTTATTCTCTTCCAAATAAGAAAATACCCTCCCATCCAGAAGGATACTCCTTCAACATGAAGCATAGAACAACAGCAGAAATATTGTGGAGTAGTATTCTAGTAATCCCTGATTGCTTAGGCAAACCTCAGGAAATTCCAACCATCATTTGGATCTGGAAAGTCTCCCAAAGGCCCATGTGTTAAGTGTGGGACCACACAATACCACCACTGGTAGGTGATGGGATATAAAGGGGTAAAGAAAGGTATTCATGTCCCTGAGGGTGTATCCTCTGGTCTGTTCTTTGTCTTTAAGTTTTGTTTTGGTCACGAGTGAGTGGTTTCGTTCTGCCACACTTTCCCACAGTGATGCATTGTCTCACCATAGGCCCTAAAAGCAATCCATGCACAGTATGGAACTCCCAAAACTGTGGGCCAAATAGCCTTTTCCTTGCTGTAGTTTAATTACCTCATGTATTTTGTTATAGTGACGGAAAGCTAACATTTTCCATTGGTAATTCCCACCGCAAAATATTGCATATGTTATAAAATAAAAGTTATTTTAAAACCACGCCCTTTGAGTATTAGATAATTAGAAAATCATGTCACAAAAGCATAGTTTTAATGGAGTAAGATATTTTCTTTGGTTAGATTTAGGTGTCTTGTGTAAAATACTTTTGCCTCAAAGCCAAGATGATATACATAACAACATCATTGCCTGTTTGAAAAATGAGGAAACTGAGACATAGTGCTCCAAAGACTGCCAGAAGATACTTGAATTTAAAATCTGACTGGTAGAAGGGAGGAAGGGAAAGACACAAAAGCCTCGTAGATGTTCAGAATGTGCTGTAGAATGGGAGCTGCTTGTGTTCACTGAAAAGTTAGCAAGAAGATAGAACAACCTCATCATGTTAACAGATCGTTGCTCTGAAGTTGAGTGTCCTTAGATTCTTCTGCATGAGAAACAAGAAAGTCCTGTAGACCCCATCTACATCCTCCCCTGACACCACAGATACCATTATTAGAGAACCAGGGGCTTCCAAGATGCAAATAAACCTTCGTGGAAAAGTTTAAACCACCTCACATTGTACCTCATGATATTTTGGTTCTAAGGGCTCAGTTTCTCCCGTAGGACAACAAAATCAAATTTGCTTTTTTGCCTTTTGCACCAATCTCAACTTCTTCTTTTAAAACCTATTTTTCTTAACTTTCTTATTAAAATGAAATGTTATCACTGAAGTGTACATGCGGAGTAGTATGAAGTCCTAAAGATGAGAGTGTTTTAATGGCACCTTGGCATCAACGTGGGCTTAGTTTGGATAATAAAACACTGTAAATTTAAACAATCAGAGGTAATGGAGAGGAGAACAAATAATGCAATAGCTCAGATTTACAGGCACAATTTGCATGCTGTTTAAATCAAAGTTATGAATGTCCCTGCAAAGAGTTCAGAATATAAATATTTAGCCCTCTGAAGTCAATACAATATTATCCAGTCTTTCAGAAAAATATAATGAAAGAAAAAAGGAATCACTATATGAAAAATTATAAAAGAAATGCTAACTCATAGAAATTATTGTGACAAAGCCTTTTGAGTACTAAAATTAAACAAAATAAGAATAGCTACTATTACTGAATAAATGACAAATATTAGATTGTCAAATTATTAACATAGTCACTTTATGTCAAATATGTGATATTAGTAACTTCATATTTTTCATATAATATTTAAAATACTATAGTAAATGCATTGAGTTGCATAAAATATAAACAGTTTGTAATGATAGATGACATTTTCTGTCTTTTATCCCAACTGGAGGTATACCCCTCCTCTGGGATAGCATCAATCTTGATCCTCATCAAGGGCTTCATAGGCATTTATTTTGATAGTGTATATGACAGAATTAGTTCAACCTGTTATGATTACATGATCTGGTTTCTGTGCATAAGCCTCTGTCTTCTTGCTGTGACTATACCCAGACCAACTGAAGCAACCATTCTGCCCAGACTTTGGCATACGACCTCTGGCTGGATTTCCCCAGACCTCTGTACTGACCTACAAAGACATGCCTATAAAACCAGCCAGATTCTTATGCTCCTGAGCCTATAAGTGCTACCAGAAATCCTGAGTACTTGAGGAGACTTCCTTCCATCACTAACAGATGCCCTAAATATACATTGCCTGCATGTCTCATCCCAAGTCATAGTCTGCCTGAGTCTGCTCCCATCCTAATAGAATAATAAAATCTAAGAAATTGAGATAGTTTTAGTAATCATGGCATTATTACACTATATGTATATGGGTATCTGGAGAGATAGATCTACATATAGTTGTATACTTTAGTTGTAAATTTAATGTGTATATGTGTACATACACACATAACAGTTACGAAGTAGTAAATTTAACTATACTTTAAAATAGATAATAACTAGCAGAGCACATAATCTAAAACTGTAAAAAATAAAATTCCTCTGTCTCCCTGATCCTGCTCACTTCCCAGGGGAGAACTACTTATAATTTGAATGTATTATGTTTAATTATTATGTAATAAATTAAGTTGATTATATGTAAACATTTAAATATTTTTATTTACTATTTTAATACTTCATGTACTTAAAATTTTAATATATTAATATTAAGGGATACCAATAGTAATATATCTATCATAGTAATACTAATAGATCCTTCTATATTAACTTATAATATAGAAAATAGAAAATACATGTACACCAGCAAATATATCTAACATACCAGCATATGTATATATATATGTGTATTTAATCACTGAAACATTATTATGCAATGTTCTGCATTAAAAAAATTATTATGATTTGGAGATTCTTCCATATGAATATCATCTCTAAAGATATTCCCTTAGATAAAGATTTTAATTTTGTGTTTATACAGTTATTGTTTTATTTGTTAACACAAACTCTATAATCTGTCATAAACTCCCCAGCTTTGACTTTATAGTTTAGAATTCGCAAATATCACTATAATATCAGAAGTGTAAATGTAAGGAAGCAGACACTGTGTTCTGTGGACACATGCTACAAGGCAGGTTTGATTCTGCCTCTAGGAAAAATAGCACATAGTCCGAGCTTTAAAGGTGTCTATAATGCTGTGTGGCAAAGGTGAAATTCCACAAAGAAGTCTTTTATTGGTAGCTTTCCCTTTGGAGTTGAGTGAGCTGGTCAGGCACAGGGAGTAAGCAGCAAGCTAAAGATTCAGCAGACTGAGTGCAAACACCAGCTCCTTCAGTTGCAGCTGTGCAGCTCTGAACCTCACCTGCCTCAGCAGACTGACTGTGCTGCACATTATGTGTGATGGATACCATGTAACTTAAAAGTGCTCACATTCTAATTATGATCATTTTTTAAAACCACCATTTAAACATAAGAACAGACGTGAATTTCATTTCACAGTGCCACTTATTATTTGTTCAGAAAAGTCAGTTAATTGTCCAGAAAAGTGAGTCAAAGCCTCAGTCTCCTGTCCGTAAAATGTGACTATAAGAGTTTCCCAGATACCACCATCCTATCATAGTAAATAGTACTGCATACTCTTACATACTTTTATAGTGAAAAAAAAAAACTAGACTGGACATTTTGAAAAGCAATTTGGCACTAAAATTTTTGGCACTAAAATGTTTCTTGATTCAGAAATTCTTTTTCTAGAAATATCTTATAGATAGAAATTTAAATTAGAAAACTGAATTATTACAGAGGTGTTTATCAAAAAATACTGGGAGTAAATATCTTTCAAAGAAAGTGGCTAAATTATGTCACAAGCGTACTAAAGAATGTTATATAGACTAGAAATAATAACATATATTTACAAATATTAAAATCAAATGATGTGTGTGTATTTTGGATACTATAAAGTAAAACCTGAAACAACATATATACTGTTATAGTTGATACATTGTGTCAACTTGGGGAGTATAGAGATTTGCCTAAGTGACTTAAAAGTTCTGCATCTTGGGGTAAAAAAGACATGCCCTTACCCTTCTGGGATGTTGTTTATTGTGTCAGTTTAAAAAGTTTAACTATATAACTCAACAGAGAGCCAGAGGGCTTACTTTATATTCATCCTGAGCCTGTGTAAGAGGAAGATATGGAGATTATGTGAGTGCTACATGTCCTCTGGGTGGGGGTAGCCTGCTTACAATATAATGGAGAAAAAGAGGCTTTCTTTTCTCCACTTCCCCCTTTGCTCTTGCTGCTTTGCTGTCTTCTGCCACCATAAGCATTTGCTCTCTGTCATGTGCCACTCTGCCTTGGAGCCAGCCAAGTATAGACTAAAACCTCCACAAACTGTAAGTTAAATAAACCTTTCCTTCCTTCATTTTTGGTGTTAGATATTTTGTCTTAACAACAACAAAAAAAAAAACTAAGACAAAATTTGGTACCAGGACTGGAGTCATTGCTGGGACTATACCTGACCATATGGTTCAAGAGCCTTTAAAAATGGCTTATAAAAAGTGCTTTAAAAGGTTCAGAGATGTCGCCTAAAAAACAGAAAGCTCAAACACCTTCAGCTGTTCTGTATGAGAGATTCTAGTCAGAGCTCAAAAGCCCAAAAGGCGGATCAAAATCCTGTCAGTAAAGACCAGTTTGGAGAAGTTTCTGCTAAAAAAGGACTACATTGGGTGCTGGACTCTAGACAATGTGTGTTATGGCTTGGCAAAACATTTGTCTGCATTTTGCTGTGTCCAGACACTTTGCCTAAGACTAAAATTAAGGGCAGTAGACTAATTAGTCTGGCAAAAAAAAATGCAAGGCAGTCAAATGTTACAGCAGTGACATGGCCATTGTTGGGAGCTTTTAGCCAGATTTATGTTAAAAATCAAGAGCAAAGAACCCAGCAAAATAATTTAAAATGTTGTGAGTCTGGCCAAAAAAAAGCTCCAATAAAGCTATGGATTACAAATATAAAGCTAAAGAGATCTTAATTACTAAAAAAAGCCCCCCAAAATAAAAAAGATGGCCTGAGGACATCACAAAAAACAAGTGTCCACACTTCACAGTATCAAAACTTCAAAGGTAAAAGACCTTGCCTTGAGGAGAAAGCATCAGAGCACCACGTTCCAACATGGCGGAGGCTACACCAGGTTCCAAAATGGCTGCAGTGGCTGCACCAGGTTCCAAAATGGCGGCGCCATAAAAAATTTGCTCCTCAAAATTAGATTCAGAGTGCCCAGCGATGCAGGCATCTCTATTACAAAAAAAAAAAGCATGGGTACTGCTCCAGGTGGCAGCAGACCTTGGCATCATCCACGTGGCCCTGGTTTTAAATACATAAAAAAATACAACAATCCTAAGGTTGAAAAAGCTTCCACCTCAATTTCAAAAAACGGCCTGGGAGACCAGGAAGTGTGCCCCTGAGGGGGCAGTATATAAAGGTGTAAAAAAGAAAAAAAAAAAATCCAGAGGTTCAATAAAAACCTCAAAAGTTTAAAAAATCCAAAAACATAGATTGTCTTTAAAAAGGCTACAAAAAGAGAACAAAGTGGCCCCCCCAAAAAGCCGTGAGAGCTATAACCACTAAAAGTGCCATAGAGATAAACTTATAAAAGGCCTTTAGAGCTCACAATGTGCCACAGATTGCTTCAAATGCTGAACATAAAGCTACAAAACATAATGTTAGCCCTGTAAATTTTAGACTTGCTTGGTTCCAATGCTCTATATCCCCCTATTTATACCTTTTAAAATGATAATGTTTATTTTCTGCCATTAAATGCTAAAAGTGTTTAACTTTTCATTTATACAGGGGCTTACAGCTGAGAGTTTGTCTTACATCTTAAAAAAACTTGATACTTAGACTTTTTAACAATGCTAAAACTGTTAAAACTTTGACAAGTCTTATAGACTAAATGACTTTTACATAAAGAGATGTGCATGAGTCTTCGGGGGCAAAATATTATGGTTCTAATATAATATAATCTCTTTATACGTAAAAACTGATTTAAAAAATGTGTCTGGTTGCCAAGTTGACAAAAAATACATTGTTATAGTTAATATATTGCGTCAATGTAGGAAGTCTAGAGGTTTGCTTAGGTGACTCAAAAGTTCTACATCTTAAAATAAAAAAAGTTCTTACCCTTCTAAAAGGTTATTTATTGTTAATTTCAAAAGTTTAACTATATAACTCAACAGAGAGCCAGAGGGCTTACTTTATATTCATCCTGAGCCTATAGAAGGGGAAGGAGTGGAGATTACATTAATACTACAAGCCCCCTGGGTGGGGGTAGCCTACTTAGAATATAAAAAAATCTAATTCTTCTCTATTTCCCCCTTTGCTCTTGTTTGCTGTCTTCTGCTGCCATGTGCAACTCTGGCTTAGAGCCAGCCAAATATAGACTAAAACCTCCACAAACTGTAAGCTACATAAACCTTTCCTTCCCTCGTTTTGGACGTTAAATATTTGCCTCAACAACAACAACAAAATAACCAAGACATATACCATAATATTCCATATGTGGAAAACTATCTATAAAGTAGACTGCAATTCACAAGTGTAAACATTTTTAATGTATCAAAAACTTCACATGACCCTATAAAGTAGGTGAAATTTCTGTCTCCACCTTATACATAAAGAAACTGTTACCAAACATTTCTTTGCTTAAGTTTATCTAGAAATAAGTGAAAGCCTAAATTTGGATCAAAACCACCTTTTCACAGAGACTGTCATTGTCACCTCCTATGGTTTCCTATTTGTATGCCTCATAATCTTTGTTGAAAACTGGACACATCAAATAGTATAATTAGCGGCAGCTTTAGAAATTGGACCCCCTCCCCTCCACACTTGTTATTTACCATTCACTGTGTGTGTTATTTGTTTACTGACTTCCCTGGAAAATGTTACAAAGCCCATTGTTTTTATTGATATTGGGCCATTCTTCCTAAATAAATTATCATTAGATTGCTGTAAGCCTTTCAGTGATTTGTACAGTTCTGGAAAAGTTGATTTTGATAATTTTTGTCATTACTTTTAAGAAAGAACAAGTGTTTGGAGGTTCTTACTATGCTATTCTGAAAATGCTTCTAAGATTTGATTTGATAAGTAATCCTATAACGTGACATAGAGAAATACAAAAGCAACAGGTTCAAGCACGAATCTGGAAAGTATTTAATGGGTGGGTACTTTTTAAGATATTCCTATTCACATGTAGTTTACCATTCAATGTTTACCACCACCTGCAGGTGGGTGCCATCATGCCTACTTTATCAATGAACGAATGAGGAACAGATTGGCTAAGAATGTGCTATGTAAGTAGTAAGTGGCAGATCCAGGCCTAGGTAAGAGGATCCTGGGTGTGAGGTACTGACCCATACCTATGGATAGAGTGATGAGTTTAGAATTTAGAAAGTGTCAGCAAGGCCTTTTTTCCTCACCAAGGTTAATATTGAAAGTCAGTAAAAAGTATAGGTTTAGAACAAGAAACTTCACAGGTTTTTCATATCTTTCAGTATTTGGGATTGAACCCGGGGACTTCACCCTGAGCTTCATTACTAGATCCTTAACCCTAACCCTAACCCTGACACAAGGTTTTGTTAAGTCAGTAGGTTGCCCAGGCTGGGCTCGAACTTTCCATGTTCTTGTCTCAGCTGCCCTGAATTCTGAGATTACAGTTACGTACAACCATACCAGGCTTTACTAGCCATTGAAAAACATCAGTTCTATCACCGAGAAATAACCAAGAAATACGGAGTATCTCAGTTTGAGAACCTGGCTCTCAATTGCAATTTGTAATGATTGTTGAGTTACCACCTCAAAACGATGTTAACCTTTCAAAGAAGAAAGAATGAAGCTGGCATGGTGGCACACGCCTGTAATCCCAGCACTCAGGAGGCTGAGGCAGAAGGATCACACTGAGTTTGAGGCCAGCGTAGGTTACATAGTGAGTTCAAGACCAACCTAAACTATATAGTAAGAGCCTGTCTAAAAAAAAAAAAAAAAAAAAAGCAGGAAGAGAAGAATGTCTAGCATGGTAGAATCTCAGAACATGAAGCATGCACTCAGCAGTATGTTTGGAGTGAAGGAATCTTTAGATTCCATCATTCAGCTGTCTCGAATGTTCTACTCACGAGAAAAATCAAGTGAAAGTCTGCCTTGCTTTCTGGCAGGGCTTCCAAATTATATCCTAGGCAGATAAGATGAGCAGGGAGCAGATTCAGAACGTAGGAGCCATTACTAATACCTTATGGACATGTGACTAGAGGCTGCTGAGGCTCATTTTTGGCTTATGCCAATTCTGGAGCAGAAAGGATAGAATTTAAATAGACAGTTCCTTAGGCAAATCATTTTTATAGTTTTCTATGACTGTACATGCGGCTTAGTCAATCAATCTAGCAAAATATAGAACCATTAGCTTGAAAAAGTTGTATAATTTATAAATATGCATTTTCAAATTTAACTGGCAGGTCGTAAAATCTGTATTCATACTGGGGAGCATTAGTCCAGGAGCTATTTTGGATTTTAAAAGTATGTATCCCAACATTTGTTTTGAAGGCATTTGCTTATGAGCACAGCAGTCAGTGAGAGAATTTACGTGGGCTAGAGGATATTTAAGGCTATTGTTTTTCTGTTCACTTGGCATCTAGAAGTAAGACAATTCTGTCATTTCAAATGTTGATAATGGAATGCCACCTTTCTTATCTCTCATTCTTTTAGAAAAGATAATCCTAGAAGTCCACCCAAGAAGAACGCTAAGTAGATAGTGGGAAAGTTGAATTCTTAGGAAGACAGAATTTTTGAGCTACTAACTTTCATAGAATAGATGGAATAAAAAATAAGCAAAAGAGATGTGTTTTGATGTTAGAAATGGAAATTTTCTTTTGCCAATAATGAAAGCCAGGAGAATAAAGTTGGCTGTTTATATTTCCATTCTGTTTCTGAAATTTACCCTATCTGACTTTTCTTCTTTTCTCAGAGGTGGAAAGGATAGAGGAGCTCTGAGGTCAGACTTCATCATGCCCAAGAGGGTTGTTTTCTGACTGCTTCATCTTTCTCTCCCAGCTGTGATGTTTATCTTATATTTTAAATGATTCTGAAGTTATTTTAGTCTCTCTCCTCCCAACACCAATTGCAATAAATCTGGATCTTTGGTAGCATACTTTATATACCGTTGTCTTTCATATTTAATTCTTACGTAAAACTCCAAAGCTAGCAGGAGTGGTTGAAATTCTTTTAATAAAACATATTAATACAATAAGATCCTTAAAGAAAACATTTTCCAAGCACATGGTGTAGTGGTTGATTGATTGTGTCAACTTGAGAAGTTTAGAAGCTTAACTAAATTGGGTCAGCAATTCTAAACCCTAGGGTGTGGAGGAGCTACCCTATGGTGGATCATCACCTAATGATATAAAAGGGAAATGAGGAAGGACAGAGGGGCTCCATTCTTCAGAGGAGCTCCAGTCTTTCCCTGCAGCTTGGATGTCATCTCCTGGCTTCTAGTGCAGACTCTTCAACTTTCACCTTGGATCCTTCAGCCTTCTGGGGTAGACTCTTCAGCCTTCCATCGCAGACCCATCAGCTTCCTGATACAGACTTGCATGGACACTGCAATGAACTCCAGACTTTGGACTAAATCTTTCAGTCTCCAGAGTGCAGACACCTTCTGCATGCTTCCTCATCCAACTCTGTGGCTGACCATTGTAAGCCAATCTTGTACTTTCTTATACTTTTGTACATCTTGTGTTATATCTGTTTCTCCAGTAAGATCCTGACTGATACACATGGACACTGGCTGATGGGAACCATACATTTACCCAGGGAATCAATGGAGAACGAATGGATATGATATATACGCCATCATCATCATCAACTTCCATACATAAATTAATTTACTATATGTGACCATTATTCCTGATTTGTTAATTTCATTAGATTAAAAAAATACTGGTAGGTTAGTAAAGTGTGCTCCTGGATAGGTCTGGGTGGGTCATGGAGGCGTGGCCTTGGGTATTATAGTAGGTCCCTGTGCCATTCCTTTCTAATGACGTTCCTCTGATTGTTTCCCAGCCACTATGAGCTAAGAAGATTGCTCGGCCTCATATTTGTGCCATGATGTTCTTGCCTTGCAGCCAGCTGACTATAGACTGCATGATCCTGAGTCCTGAGCTAAATTAAAGCATTTCTCCATTCAATTACATGTCAGGTATTGTGTCCAATAATGGTAAACTGATTAATATACCATTTATAATTCTTCATCTTTTGCTATATTTAGGATTCTTCTTGGCATGTGAACCATGGTATTTCCACAGTAAGGGATTATAGCTCAGTTTTATGAAATAGGGAGACAAAAGAGATTCTAATTGAACTTTTCATTTTCTAAAAGGACTGAGTCACTCAGCCCTTTCAAAAAATTCATAGTAGGGGGCTGGGGATTTAGCTCAGCGGCACAGCGCCTGCCTGGCAAGCGCAAGGTCATGAATTCGATTCCCAGTACTGGAAAAACAAACAAACAAACAAAAAAATTCATAGTAAAAGGAAAGAACAATTGGGATGGGGAAAAGAGAAAAGAAGTAATGGAAAGAAAGATATGGATATATACACAAGATAGCAAAGATAATGGTATTACTAATTTCTATTCCCTCACTGAAAGGAACAGTTAGAGTTTACATTGTTTGACCAGTTTTACATGCCTGTGTCTGGTAATCTGAGCAACTATTCTGAAGGTAACAATATGCATAGAATAACGATTGTTAATTTCATATCATTGTGTTCTGAAATCTTATATCATTTTTGTTGTGTTTTTTCTCTTTAAAATAAAAAATAAATGAAAATTTAAAAGTGCTGGGGAGTTAACCCAGCATGAAAGCTGTAAAAAAAAATTCATAGTATAGGTAGAAGTAATTTATGAAGTCAAGCAAATAATATTTACTATAGTAAATTTTCAAGAGAATAATGATGCTATTTTGATGAGCCTCAAAATTTGAAATTAGGAAGTTGAGGAAAAAGTTGTAATTCTTTACCATGCTCAGTATTAAAATAATTACATTTTGTATTTTAAAAATTTTTTTGTGTTAAAAAGTAATATATGTTTATTATACAATTTGAATAAAGAGTAACAATGATTTCATAATTTGAATGAGTACTTAAAATAAAACTGAAATTCAATTGTATTGTCTATTAGACTTTAAATATATCAGCAAAAGAGCAAGGAAATTTGTGCTATATTATTTAATTGATTATTATTTTTTCACTGTTGATATTTCAAATTTTTCATAATGCTCAATAATTAATTTAGATAAGAGCTTTTAAAAACTGACCTAAGATAACTTTGTCATTCAGTTAGCAGGTTTTCAGAGCCAAATATTCATCTCTTCTAATATTTAAAAGTGGGTCACTGCTGTATACTTCCTCTACACAAAGCACAGATATCTGTAACAATTAAGGTATGTTTTATCCCAAATCCTGCCACACATACCAATATTAAAGCTTCAGTTCCACCTGTTTAGGTCACAGACCCCCACAAGAGAGGCCCTTCAATGAGCAAATGAGATGACATCATTTTGACCAGTTTCGCTAACCTTTTTACCCAGCATTCAGGACAAGATCTAATAACACGTGAACACAGGTGCTTTTGAAAACTGATGTAAGCCGGCTGGATCCTTACCCTGAAGAATGCACCATTCCCTGCAGCTGATGTAAGGTCTTGACATCCCCTTCATGTTCACTGCCCACTTTGCCAGTGACGTCACTGCTGGCATCCATTAGGCCAGCTGGCCGTCCTGGGGTGCCGGATGTGATGCAGAGGGATGGAAGACTTGCATCAGCACAGCAGACTGTGGGCTTCTGACCTGAGTATTTAAATGTAAACTATCCTGAGGGCTTACCACTCCTATGGTTCTTAAAATACTACCTATTTACCACCAAAGTATGCCTTAAAACTAACTCTAAGCAGCGTGATTTCTTCGCGTAGTGTAGGATGAAGAGTTGACATTAGATAACGCTGTAGTTTATATCTGGACGTCTCCCCAAAGCCTCGTGTGCTCTTAGGGCTTTAGGGAGGTGCTGGGTTGTAGCGGCCAGTGAATTAGTCCATTGACGAGTTTGTAGCTGTGATTTGGGAAGTAAAGCCTAGCTGGAGGAGGTGGGTACTGGGGCGTGGCCTGGTCAGGGCTATCTCCTTCCCTCTTCCCTTGATCTCTCTCTGCTTCCTCCCTGCCGTGCCATGATCTGTTTCTTCCCTGCCATGTTACCCTGCCCGGGAGCCAGCAGAAGCTGTGAATGGAAACTGTGCAAACTGTGAGCCAAAATAAACCTCCCCCCCTTTGGCTTGTGGGTATCAGGTATTTTGTCTTAGTGATAAGAAAGTAACTAAGGCACATGTGGATACTAGCAGGACCTTTATTTTCCAGGAGTTATAATTTGTGCTGAATGAATTGACCTTGCATTTCACTTATACTCTAACTGGTAAGGTGTGATGAGTTTTAGGAACTTCATGGTGATCTGGTATAATCAGTGAGTACAACTCAAGTCATGAATCATTTGGAAGTGGCTAAAATATCTCAAAATTCTGAAGCAGATATGTATAAGGCTGTAGATATTAGGTACACAAGGGTATCTTCCCTCTTTAGTTTACTGAGCTATCAGGTAGGTGAAGTCATAGACTGGTGCTTAAGTTCCAGGCCTTTGCACCTACTGACTGTGATCTTGAGGATGTTACCTTAAATCTCAGTCTTTTAAAGTAAGTTATACACCTGTAATCCCAGCACTTGGGAGGCTGAGGCAGGAAGATCATTGCGAGTTTGAGACCAGCCTGGGCTACAAAGTGAGCTCAAGTCCAGCCTGAGCTGCATAGTGAGACCTTGTCTCAAAAAGACAAAAAAAAAATGTTATAGTAGGATTATATAACAGATTTTGACTTGTTAAGAAAGCATTTTGTTGTATAATAAATATAAGAGAAATAAAGTCCATATATTAAAATACTGTATAGGCATTAGAAGATAAAAAATAAATGCAACTCAGGCTGGCCTCAAACTCAAAGAGATCTTCTTGACTCAGCCTTCTGAGTGCAAAGATTACAAACATGCCACCACACCTGCCTACATTCTTAAATATTACTTATATTGTGGAATTTGAAATCATTCAATGAACTCTTTTATCCACCAACTTTTAAGCCCATTACACTTTGAGTGGATCTTTTACAAAATAACAAACATGCTGTGATTAAATGTACCCTTGCAATGTTTGTGTGTTGGAAGCATAATTCCTCACATGTGGTAGTGTTGGGAAATGGGACCTCATGGGGCATGTTTGAATCATGAGGGTGGAGCCTCCTAAATGGATTAAAGCCTTTCTCATGTGAGCTCTTGCTATTTTGGAACTGGATTAGATAACATCAGAAGGTCTTTTGTAAGGTGAGGTCACCTGTCATGCTTTGTCTTTTCTGAATTCATTTGCTCACCTTCCATCTCTCTGCCACATGTTGAAGCAGCATGGAAGTACTCAGTAGAAGCCAAGCAGATGCTGATGACAGGCTCTGTGACTTCCCAGCTTCTAGAATAATAAACAAAAATAGACCTCTTTCCTTTATAAGTTACCAGTTTCAGGTAATCTATTATAGCAATGAAAAACAGATTTAGGATTATCTGGTAATATCATGCAGTAGACATTGGCAAGATAATGCTCCACTGAGATGTATAGATCTTCCAAGTAATATCATGCTTTATTTTCTAGTATGAAAAAAATAACTTCAATTACTATCACTACAAATTATATCAAGAAGTCTTCAACTATTAGGAAGCTGCCTTGGTTTGAGAAGCTTTCCAAAATTCTGCTGTTCATCTGAAAGCTCACATTTTGTCATTAGCAGTAAACACCGGCCTGTTGCTTCTTCTGAAGTGATGATCCTGAGTAGACCTTTGAAGGTCTATTCTGTTCATTTTTGAGAACATGTCTGCCAAATACTCAATAAATACCCATGTTTTGTTAGTCATGCTCTCAAGCAAAAAATGCTTATGAAAATAAATGGATTGTGCAACTTGTAACTCACACAATGCACAAACTTTCCTTGAAATTTACTGTGAATTTCATATTTAGTGGAAAATGCATCTATGTTTCTCATTTCAACATATTGAATATTAAAAGATATATTTAAAGGATTTCCTTTTGCTTTCTGTGCTGGTGATGAACCCAGGGTTTTTCACAGTCTGGGCAAGCACTCTCCCTCTGAGTGAAGCCACCAGCCCAGGGCCAGTATTAAATAAGATTATATTTTCTGCTTCATTAAGGAAATTTTAAATGAAATTTACATCAAATTTTTACTTAGAACCTGGAAGAGAGAAAGTCACGCTAACTTGTAGAATTTATTGCCGTTGTCCTAATTCACGCTAAGACATCAGTAGTTTCACTCACCATTTTTCTTGCACCATAAGTGTGACCATTGATACAGTAAAAAGGGCAAATAAAATATGAGTATTATTACAAAAATAGTTGTGATACTACAGACTCCTTGGGGGCTCTGCATATCACATTTTTGAGAACCGGTGATATAGGTTGTTCTTGGTATGGATTAGTTGTCTGGCCTGAGGCTTCACTGAATGTTCTAGACTTCATTGAATGGAGAGAACTCTGCAGCTAAGGTCAAGGGAACACATCCGGTGTTGGGTATGGCAACTTGGCCTTTGTTATCCTGGTCTGGTTTATAAGAGTGCAGGAAAAAGATGAAAACCCAACACATACTGATGTGTGAAGATCGGAGTTTTGCTAAAATGTCTTCTCAACTTGCATGGCAACAGAGGAATAGTGGTAGAGCTGGAAGGACATTGAAGTAGAACAGCTGTTTTCTTGGCTCTGAGTCTTAAGTTTCTGCAGGTCTCCTTCCTGTGCTTGTGGGGCCTGTGAAACACAGATGAAAATCAACTTAATGACAATTTATGAAAATGCTCAAAAAGGCACATATTTCACTCTAATGTTAGTCACCTTCTTATAGCTGGAACAAAATACTGAACAACTACAAAATTAAAGAATGATAGATTTATTTCACTTCAGGTTTCAGAAAATTCAGTCAATGGTCATCTGGCTGTAAGGCAGAAACAGCATAGCACAAAATCATGGCAGAGGACAGATAGCTACCCCGTGGCAACAGGAAGCAGAAAAGGAAGGGAGGAGAGGGGAACACGAACACACCCTTTTGGGTCACGCCTCCAATAGTCCACCTCCAACCAGGTACCACCTTCTGATATAACATTAACTCTCACCAAGGCATTAATCCACCACTGGACTTCCATGGTCCAACCAGCTTCAAAAACTCCACCTCTGAACACCTGAGACTTTGGGGAAACATTTAGATCTAAACCACAATAATAGGTTCCCTCAGAACACATTTCCCTTATTTATTTCGGTACATGTCTGTCTCTGTAAGTTCACTGGGTTACTCTACTCAAATTCTGCTAAGCATCACTTTCTGAAAACAAAACAAAAACACCCATGTCGTAAATGCTGTTGCCACAAAGCTGTAATTGCCTTAGCCACTCAAAGCTTCCACCTCAGGTCAGTGACATCACTTCTCTTTCGAGAGGAAACACAGCATTAGCATGCTCTGATGGCCTTATTAACATTTTCATAGCTTTCAACAGCAACGCCAAATGAAATTTTAGAAACAAAATGTTCCCCACAGACTATGAATATTAATCACTTTATTATCAACTTAAAAATAATAGAAAGTGTTCTCCAGCTCAGAATTTTGTTTTTTGTAACAATGAGCATGTAAACATGAATTAATATTGGTCAGGCAATGCCCTTTACCAAAGGGCACACAAACATTGCTTAACTCCAATTTTAAAATTTATGTAGCCAATATTGATAGGGAAAAGATTGTCTAACCATCAGTACATCTTTATTACAGAAAAAATAATGTTTTTGCATAGCAAAGTACAGTGCCTTTACCCAGGCATTCCCCTTAACTTTTCCGTGATATATTACGTTTAGTGGGTCTCTTGTGAACAGTACAGAGGTGGATTGTGCTCTCTGTTCTTTAGCTTACATTATCTTTCATTACTAATGGGAAATCATATCATATTTTCAGTGTTGTGACTTTAATAGTTTTGCTTTTCATTTGACTTTTAATCTACTTAAAGGATTCTTTTCTCAAGCAGTTTTAGGAAAAGTGGAGTGAACCAAACTCTTGTCCTTTTCTTATGCTAAAGCTCAACGTTTTTTAAATACTAAATCATAACCAATGACAGAAGAACTGCTAACCTCACCTCCTTCCCAAAATGAAGATAATGTCCCCCAAAAGACTAAAATACTGGGAGAAGATTGTATATATACAGTAATACACATGAGATCTTTAAGACTTTCATACAAATTTCTTAAAGACTTCCACATGGATCCAATTATTACAGAAATTTGTGAAGCTAACAACTCAAGATTTGGTCTGTGAGATAACACTGAGTAGAGAACAATGTATTCAGTGTTTCCTGAGTTTAAATACCAGCACTAAAACCTCTGCTCTCTAGTATTTCTATTCTACTTGTGATTTGGCTTCACCTCATTCTGACACTTGTTTCCTAAGTTTTGAACAGGACTCAGCAACATAACATTAGTTAGAGCCTGATCTCGTGTCTTGTCTTCACTTCCCTTAGCTTTAACTGAGAGGAAAGCTTGATTATTATGAGACTTAATTTCTATGTCCTTGAGCTTTACTATGAACCATAATTAATACAGTTAACACAGGTCCATCCAAAGAGCTCTGTTCCTTCTAATATAATCACTATAGACTTGTGTTTACAGTAAAATCCTTGGGGGCTGGGGATTTAGCTCAGCGGCACAGCACCTGCCTGACAAGCACAAGGTCATGAGTTCAATTCCCTGTACCAGAAAAAGAACACCCCCCCAAAAAAGTAGAATCCTCTGTGTATTCATGTTTTCATATTGTAACGGTGGATTGATTGCATCAACCTGATAAGTTTAGTTAAGCTTAATTAAATTGACTCAAAAATTCTACATCCTAGAATGTAGAAGACCCACCGAGGGCAGCTCGATGCCTGGATGGTATAAAGGGGAAGTGAAGAAGGATAGATCTGCTTCTGTTATTCAGAAGAGCTTCAGTCTTTGCTTTCAGCATGGACTTCATCTCCTGACTTCCAGCTCAGACTCCTTGCCATCCTTCAGAGACTCGTTAGCCTTCCTCACAGACTCATCAGCTTCCTGATATGGACTTGCTAAGGACCCTGGAGTGACCTTCAGAACTTGGACTGAATCCTTTGGTCTGCAGTGTACAGACACCCTCTGCACTCTTCCTCATCTGACTCTAAACCAATCTTGTAATTTCTTACATATTTGTATGTCTTGTGTTATATCTGTTTCTCTAGTAAGACACTGACTAATGCACAATTTCATGGGTGAAGGAGAAATTTGTTGACCCAGGAGCCCATGAACCTCAGATAAAGAATCATTGTCTATAAACTTAGATAACCACTTGGCATTGAGAGTATTGTGAACAGTTGAATTATATTGCCACTAAAACATATATGTTAGTCCTAATCCTTGATCTATCAGAATATGATTCTGTTTGTAAATGGGATAATGCAGA
The DNA here is from genome assembly GCF_000276665.1 of Chinchilla lanigera. Classification (NCBI taxonomy): domain Eukaryota; kingdom Metazoa; phylum Chordata; class Mammalia; order Rodentia; family Chinchillidae; genus Chinchilla; species Chinchilla lanigera. The sequence goes on along the minus strand of NW_004955454.1, from coordinate 12,616,135 downwards.
TATACTTAGATAAAATCATATTAGAGTGTTCATATAGGCTTCTAAATCCCATATGAATCATGTTAGAGTGTTCCTATGGGCTTTGAAATCCTATATGACTGACATCTTTATAGAAATGGAAGTTTGGGAGTAGACTTTACACACATGAACAATGCCATGTTCACATTGCAGTAATGCTGTTACCAGGCCAGGAGCTACTAGAATATAGGAGGTCTGGAACGGGTCATTTCCTAGTGTCTTCAAAGGGAGGTTCATTCTGGACTTCTGACTGATGATTATGTGAATAAAATTATTTTGTTTTCAGCCACATAGATTGTGACATTTTGATATAGCAACATAACATTAATACAGAATTCAAAGGCAAAAGCAAAGAAATCAAATATAATGATCTGTTTAGGAAGATATCTAGCAGATTCATAATATGATCAAATAAATGTTTTAAACACTACAGTAATAATTATTGAACCTCTGTTTTCTTTGAACCCGGATGCCAGCCTTCAGTTAGACGCTCTCCATGGTACTGAGAGCATTTAAAATCAGAGTACCTTGTTCTAGTTTCCCTTACTGGATTCTAGGCCTGCACTTCTACAGAACTTTCTTGTCCTGCAGTTCACTGCAAAGAGATATGAAAGAAATGCCATAGCTTCTTCTAAGAAAGACATGGCGCCATATGCTGTTAGTCCTGTGCCCCCTGACCCCACTTTACAGAGACAAAAGCTCAACTCCAGACTAAAGAGAAGCAGTTTTGCAAATGGAAATTGGCACACTTTGGTTTTCACTGTGGTCCGGAGTCCATCACTTCTCTGCTTGGGGTGCTCTGTGCTGCGTGTGAGCGGGACGTCCCGGCTGTATGGCCGTGTCACCTCTGGGTGCAGCTATTGTGGGCCAGGGAGTGGCGTCTCTATTTGTGGTGGCTTTGCCACCACACACCCAGGGGCCACATCTCAGCCTAGAGAGATTCCTCACGACGCACAGGACAGTACAAGTTCCTGCCCTTCTCATTCCTACCCCGAGTTATACCCTGGGGGAACCCGGAAACCACACAGCCCCTCAAGTTCAGTCCTGCCACCTGAGGGCAGGGCTTTAAAGAGTTGGTTTGTGTAAGACACAGACCTCTGACCGATCTAATTTTGTAAACACTCGATAAAATTAGCTTATTTTTTCCATTACTTTTACTTTTCATGTTTTCCCATCTCAGTTAAAAAGAACAACAGCATTCTTCCTGCTGCTAACTTAGAATTCTTGGATTCATCTTTGAATCCTCTCCTCATCCCGTACTACACACCCTTGAAAATCCTCTTGGGAAAAAAAAGAAAAAAAGAAAATCCTCTTGGGAAGGGAGGGTTTCCTAAATTTAACCTGCTTATTTTTTTACAGCTATCTTATCTGGCTTACTACCACCTCTTAGACTATTGGTATATGTTTCTAACTGAAATTCCAGCTTCCACCTTCATCTCTACCTCACCCCTAGCAGTCCGTTTTCTGTACAGCACTCAAGATATTCTATACATGAGCTTCTATTTAAAACTTTCTAGGGGATTTCCACTTTATTTATTGATTGTGTGTAATTACTAAAGCATTACTTTAATGAAAGTGGAGATTCTGTTTCCTAGTGCCTAGGACAGCGCCCAGCCCATACAAATTTTTAAGTACAATTTGGGTAATAAATGAAAGACAGTGAGGTCCAGTTACTAGTGTGAAAAATGCTTTCAAGGAACACAAATCATATTTTTTAAAATGTGGAAAAACAAACTGAATTAATGCCGTTCAATTGGTTTTAACATTAATATAAAACTAAAAATTCAATCTTAGAATTCACTTGCATAAATTCTCCAATATGTGAGCATAGAAGGAACTCAAAATCACCAAGGAGGACAGCAGGGCCTGCGAGAAGAGAGGAAAGCCACACTGTGTTTCCTGCATTATCTCTGGGACGTTAGGGTCTGTGAGACGAGTGTGAGTTCACACTCTGTGCTTCCTTCATTATTTCCCAGATGGCGGGATCTGTGAGACGAGAGTGAGACCATGTCTCTGGGATAGCAGGGTCTGCCAGAGGAGTGTGAATTCCTGTCCTGCACTTCCATTGCCCCAGAAAGGAAGTATCTGCAAGAGAATATCCACCTTTGGTGGATGGACTGACCAGAACCTTAAGATCTGAGATCCAGGACATCAGCCTGGCCCTAACCACATGGGCTCACACATGCATTTGAAGGGCACAGTAATTAGTGAGACCAGCAGTGTGTGAAAGTGTCTGAAGCAACAGCAAAGAACCAGCAGCTGGACTCTGGAGAACTCCACCAAGAGAAGACCAGTCCCAGCCTTTACATCCAGAGGCCAAGATCAGCTCCATATCCAGCACATTTCTGAGATTAAATATGGACACTGTCACAGAACTGTAAACCCTAGAGGTATTTCACTACTTTTATTCTCCTTTGTTTGTCTGATTGGCCATCCATTTCCTGTCTATTTAGATGTCATCTGTTTTGTTTTTTATTCTGTAATAATTTTGGTATTTGGGCTTTTTTTCTGCTCCTTTTTTCTGGTCTCCTTTTTTTCTCTTTTTTATTCTCTTTCTCTTTTTTCTTCTTTTTCTCAAAGTTTAAGTTTCTTACCTTTCCTTTTCACTTTCTTTTATAGATCCTCTTTCTTCTTTCTTCAAATACTTCTTGAATTTAAACTTTCAAGTGACTAAACACTGTCTCTGCCCTTTCTGACTACTTCTTCATATTCTATTTCATTCTTTCCTTCCTCTGTCCTCCAGTTTCCCAAAACTTGGGTGATCATCCTTTAATCTTTGGCTTTGACTCTATTATATCTGACCTCACTCATGACTTTAGCCTATCCCCTACACATCATAACACCCCTGCACCCTGCAGAAAGGTAATATCATACCACTAAGAGGAAAATGACTGCATAAAAGTGTACAGTATATGTTTGATTTTTGTTATATAATTTTAGAGTTTGCTCCTGTGGTCATAGGTTGCAGGTTAATGGTTACCATAGTTTATCAGTAGTTAAGCTCTACTTGAAACTACTGTTATCACTAATATACTACTTTAGCCAGGATGTTATACATGTTATAAACAGGTTTTTGCCCCTGTATGACAACACTATGATTGCAGGAGGTCATAACCACAGACCAGTACCAAAGGATTAGGAGCTGAGGTAAACAGTAATTTTGCATCCTTTATAAGTTGAGAAGGTAGGATCTTGGAATAGCCATAAGAAACATCCTACATCTAAAAGGCTTCTCTCAAGAACAGACATCCTCTAGGGGAACGTCAATACTAGTGATAAAACTATATACCATAAGAAACTGGCAAGTATCAACATAGAACACAAAATAAAATTTTAAAAAGAACATACAAAATGACAAGATGCAGAAGCAAAATACAACCCCAGACCCTCAGCCCACCCAAAACAAGCCCCAAACTCAAAGAGATATGTGAAATTGGAAGTCAAACACTGGAACTTTCTGAAATGATAGAAACAGAAGTGAAAAACCAAGTAGAAACAGCTACAGAGAAAATAATATCACAGGTAAAGGAAGAAATGATACTTAAAATCAATGATATTAGAGAAGACACAGATAAAAGAACAAATGAGCTTATAAAACTGACAGAAACAAAAATGCCCAATATAGGAAAGAAATGGAATCCATGAAACAGATCCAAACGGGAATCCAAGAGATTAAAACCTCCATTGAAAGTACATGAAATAGATCAAATGAAGGAGAGGATAGAATTTCAAATCTTGAAGACAGAATGGCAGCTAGTGATCATGAAAAGAAAGATATATTAAAAATAGCAAGAGAATGAAAAATCAATCCAACAGCTACAAGATGAAGCAAAAAAGAATGACATAAGAGTGAGGTTATTGAGAAATCTGGAGACAGCAAAAATGCTATAAAAAACTCTTCACAGAAATAAAGGAAGAAAACTTTCCAAACATGGATAAAGAATTTGATTTACAAATAAGTGAATTATATAGTACTCCAAAAGGTCATGACCAAAATAAAGCTACACCAAAACATATAATAATCAAGATTCCAGAAACCCAGGAGAAGAACAGAATATTAAAAACTGTTAGAGAAAAAAACCAGATTACTGATTTTTTAAAAAGCCCATCAGAATCACAGCTGATTTCTCAATGTAAACCATCAAGTCAAGAAGAGCTTGGAGTGAAGTATTTCAGGTCCTGAAAGAAAATAACTTCCAACCCAGATTGATGTACCTTGCCAAACTATCCTTCAAAATTAATAGAGAAATAAAATATTTCCATGATAAAGAACAACTAAAAAGATTTATGACCACCAAACCAACCCTATAAAGACTACTGAAAGATATACTAGACAGAGATAAACATGACCACAATTACAAGAACAACAACAGAAAGAAACCACAAGCTAGGGAAAGCAATTAAACAGAAGGGAAATGCAGGGAACAAACAGCAGGAAAACACCATGACAAAGATAAGCCAATAAGTATCAGTTATAACCATCAATGTAAATGGCCTCCATTCACTGATCAAAAGAAATAGCCTGGCAGAGTGGATCAAGAAACAAAATCCAACAATATGCTGAATAAAAGAAACACATTTAACTCAAAAACATTCATAGGCTGAAAATCAAACAATGGAAAATAATATTCCACATGACAGGAACCCAGGAAAAAGCAGGGGTAGCTATTCTGTTCACAGACAATGGAAACTTCAAACCAAGAATGATCAAAAGAAATAAATAACATCACTACATACTTGTCAGGGGAAAAGTGCAAGATGAAGAAATAACAATCAGAAATACATATGCACCAAACATGGGAGCACCCAGCTATATAAGACAATTGTTAATAGATGTGAAAAATCAAATAACTGAAAACACAATTTCAACAAGAGACCTTAATAACGCATTGTCACAAAGAGATAGATCAACTAGACAAATAATCAGCAAAGAAGAAACAGAAGTGAAAAAACCTGGTAACAAATGAACTTAGTAGATGTTTTCAGACTGTCCCACCCAACATCATCAGAATATACATTTTTCTCAGCTTCACATGGAATAGTCTCTGAAAATAATATATGAGCCCACAGAATTTGCTTAAGTAAATGCAAAGGAATTGAAATTATACCATGCATATTATCCTGACCATAGTGAAATGAAATTATAAATTAATGGCAAAAGAAAGCACAAAATCTCCATAAATAAAAGGCAATTAAATAATACCCTCCTGTGTTGGTTTGTGGTTTATTTTGCAAGGGGAACAAGATAATACAGGACACATACTTTATATGATTATTTATAATAGTCACCAAAGAACAATATACAAAAGAGTGCAGAAAATTTGTCCACACACTTAGACCAAGGAATCCAGCTGAGGGCCTGGATCTCACAACAATGTTCTACATGAGTCCAGCCGAATACCTAGAGCTCATACCAATACCTCCCAAGAATCCAACTGGAGGCCCAGAGCCCATGACAGTGTCTCATGCAGGCCTGTTTCATGGATCTGTTGGGAAGGCCTAAAGGTCAATGGTGGAATCTACAAAGTCTGTGCCAGCAGGATGAAGGACCTGTGCTAGCAGGCTGAGGGATCTGCACTGGAGCCAGGAAGTGATGCTCAGAAGAACCAGAGCTCCCCCAAAAGGTACCACAGCCTTCCTCGGCAACAGTGAGGTCCTGAGCTCCTCCTATGATCAGGATGGCCAAGTTCCCATCAGGGAAGCCAATGCAGCAAGCTTTTCCAGGAGGCTGGCAGTGCACCATCTTCCCCTCCAGAACCAGGAAGCAATGTTCAAAGTAAGGACCAGAGCTCTCCAAAGTGAACCGAAGCCATTCTCAGTGCCAGTGAGGTCCCGAGTTCCTGAGAGGATGAAAACAGCCAAGTTCATCAGGAAAGCCAGCTCCCCACAGCTTCTACCAGCTTCCAACAGCCTCTTTCAGCTTCCAACAGCCTCTCTCAGCTCCCGAAAGCCTGCTTCTTCTCCAGGTCTGCCTCTTGTGCTGCTGGCAACAGTCCTCAGGTGGTCCTCCCACACCCAGCACCACACTCACTCAGTTCAGCTGGGGGTTATAAATTGACCACCAGTTATCAATCTACTACACCTCCTAACCAACCAATGGACCACAGATGAAATAAAGGAAGAAATTAAACAATATCTACAACTAAATGAGAATGGACATACAACATGCAGGAATATGGGATGCAATGAAAGAGGGGTTTTTATAGCAGTGAATTCTCATATCAGGAAAACAGAATCAGCACAACCTAATGTTATACCTCAAGATTTTAGAAAAAGAAGAGCAGGAGAAACCTAAAGACCAAAGAAAGGAGGAAACTGTAAAGATCAGAGTAGAAATTAAGACAGTGGGTTGGGGATATAGCTCAGCAGCACAAGCACCTGCCAGGCAAGTGCAAGGTCCTGAGTTTGATTCCTGATACCAAAACAAAGGAAGAAATTAATACAATGAAGATGAAGAAAACAATACAAGAATTAATGAATTGAAAAGTTGGTTCTTCAAAAGAATAAATAAAATTGACAAACCATTAGCCAATCTTATTAAAAACAGGAAAGAAAAGACTCAAATTCGTGCATTGAGGAATAAGGGTGACAACACTACAGCAACAGTTTAAATTCTGAAGGTCATCACTATGTATGTTGAAAATCTTTACTCTCATAGGATGGAAAGCAGAAGAAATGGACATTTTTCTAGATATGTATGAATTACCAAAATTAGATAAAAATATACAAAATCTGAATAATCAAATATCAGTTCATGAGACTGAAAACATAGTTTAAAACTTACCAACAAAGAGAAGCCCAGGTCCTGATGGATTCACTGCAGAATCCTACAAGAAATTTAGAGCAGATTTAATTCTAATAATCTTCAAACACTTTAATAAAATTGAAAGGGGAGCAGTACTCCCTACCTTATTCCTGGAGCAAGTATTACCATAATACAAAAACTAGAGAAAGACCCAATCAGAAAAGAGACCCACAGGACAATCTCTGTAATGAACATAGAAGCAAAACTCTTCAATAAGATACTAGCAAACAGAATTCAATAAATCATTAAGAAGATTGTAAAATCCCACCATGACCAGGTGGGATTTATCTCAGGAATACAAAGATGATTCAACCTATACAAATCAACACATGTAATACACCATATCAACAGAGCCAATGACAAAAATCACATGATCTTCTTAATAGATGCAGAAAAAGCTTTTGATAAATCCAGCACTCATTCATGATAAAAAAAAAACCTACAGAAAATTGGAATAGATGATCTTTATCTCAATCTGATAAAAGCCATATGACAAATCAACAGCCAACTAAGTGGACAAAAAATGAAAGCTTTCACTCTAAAATACGGAACAAGACAAAGATGTCCATTATCATCACTCCTAGTCAACATAATTTATGTTAGCCAGAATAATTAGACAATAGAGAGAAATAAAAAGAATAAGAAAAGGAAAGGAAGAAGTTAAACTGTCATTATTCACAGATGACATGACACTCTACACTGAAGACCCGAATAACTCCACCAAAAGACTTGTAGACTTAATAACCAAATTCAGTTACATTCAGTCTGCATACAAAGGCAATCCTCAAAAATCAATAGTATTCTTGTACACAAACAACAAACTTATTGAGAGAGAAATTAGAGAAACCGTACCCTTCATAATAGCATCCCCCCAAAATGAAATACTTAGGAATCAATCTAACAATGGAAGTAAAGGATCTGTACATAAAAAATTATGGTACTCTGAAAAAGGCGCTCAAAGAGGATATCAGAAAATAGAAAGCTATCACTTCCTCATGGATTGGAAGAATCAACATAGTGAAAACGGTCATACTCCCAAAATTGTTATACAGTTTTAATGCAGTTCCAATCAAAGTACCATTAAAATACCTCACACAACAGAAGAAAACATTCCTAAAATTTATCTGGAAGCAGAAGAGATCTAGAATAGCAAAGGCAATCCTGGGCAACAAAGGCAAGGCAGGGGTATCACAATCCCTGACTTGAAATAATACTATAAACCTACTGCAAGAAAATCAGCATAGTGCTGGCAAAAAACAAAACAAAACAAAACAAAAACAACAACAACAACAAAAAAAAAAAACAACCAGACCTGAGGATCAATGGAACAGATTAGAAGATGCGGACACAACTACAAACACACTCAGCCACCTTATCTTTGACAAAGGGGCCAAACATGTTCACTGGAAGATAGCCTCTTTAATAAATGGTGCTGGAAAAACTGACTCTCAACATGCCAAAGACTAGCACTAGACTTATGCCTATCACCATGAACTAAACTAAGGTCAAAATGGATCAAGGATCTAAATACTAAACAGAAACACTGTATTTCCCAGAAGAGAAAGTAGGTAAAAATCTTGAAGACATAGGGATAGGTAGAGAGTTCATGAATAAAACCCAAACTGCATGGGAAACACTTCAAAGAAACAACAACTGGGATCTCATCTTATTACAAAGCTTTGCACATCAAAGGAAATCACCAACAGAAGGAAAACACAACCCACAGTGTGGGAAAAAATTTTAGCTCAGTGTCCCTCAGACAAAGGACTTATACCTACAACATATAAAGAATTTTAAAAATCAGATGTCCAAAATTCAGTTACTCAATCCAAAAATGGGCATCTGAGATGAATACATACTTTTCAAATGCAGAATATAAATGGCAAACAAATATATGAAAAAATGTTCAACATCATTGGTCATTTGAGAAATGCAAATTAAAACAATACTGAGATTCCGTCTCACTCCAGAAAGAATGGCTATCATTAAAAAATCAACCAAGCGAGAGCCAGGGTTCCAGGAGCAGCTAGACACCTGGGCTCGAGTCTGTGCTCGCCCACACCACCACGGTTCCCAGCTGAAACGC
>NW_004955454.1:12592845-12600661 GCF_000276665.1 Chinchilla lanigera | reverse complement strand
GGAACCGAACTCACGACCTTGCGCTTGCCAGGCAAGCACTTTTGCCGCTGAGCTAAATCCCCAGCCCCCCTTTTTTCTTTTAATGCAATCCCAATCAAAATGTCATTGTTACTTTAAAGTAAAAGAAAAATTTTTGAAAATCACCAAGTACATTTAAAAGTAGGAAATATAATGCAGTTAGAGCACCTTTCTCCAATGGTATCTTTCAAGAATTTGCTTTCAGAAAAAATGCTAAAATGGTGTTAACTAAAAAGATAGCTATCTTACTTTTAATAGGATATGACTTTAGAACAGAGTACTTACATTAACATCCTGATTTTGCTACTCATTAACTATGTGACCTTGCAGTAATTTTCACCAAGTTTCATTCATGTTAGGTTTCTTATGAAGTCATCAACTTTAAAGAAAATTTCTTTTGCAAAGAGGCAAAGAGTTTCAAGGACAGTTGTGCAAGTTCCACATCCCAATCACACATTTCTTTGTACGTAAGCTGGAGAATGAAATGTGAACTACAGCAAATCTGAACTAACCACAATTGAGAATAAGAAGTGGCCTTGATGAAAACTATAATTATTTGTGAAAACCTTCTATTGAGTAAATATGCCATTATGTCAAAATAATATGGCCAAAGGATTTAAATATTTTCTTCTTGCCTTTTATCTCAAAATGTTATGCTTTAAAAAATTCAAACCATTACCAGATGGATTACTGAAAATCCATTCTCTGAAGAAGCTGACATTTCATCAATCTGATGAAAATTTGACTTTCTATATATAGTTCTTTAACTGTGATAATAATAGGCATTAGGGGAAGAAAGCTTAGTCGGGTACTTTGATTGCTAGAAAGCTTGATTAAAGTACAATTACATTTTTTATACTAAAGTCATTCTACCAACTAATATGAATCAGAAACTGTTAACTGACAAACAACTGATGATTTCCAATGTTCTTTGAAAAATCAGTTTTTAATGTGAAACATATTTTCTCACAGAAAAAGATCGCAATGATTATGTAGCTATAAAATCCACCCTCCACAAACTCAAGGGCATAAAACTCTAAAGCTTTCATTTGAGAAGAGAGTGCTTTGGTCCCATACTCAAGAAGGTCTGCCTAGGAAATTGGTTCCCTGGGGTTTATTTCGCAGTGCTCAGCCAGCCAGGCACACAAAGCCCATGGTGTCATCTACATATTGCTGGTTTCACAGGTATGCACAATGTAAGAATTATGGCATCATGGAGGCTTCAAATTCAAGGAAAGATCTAGGATGGCAGGCAGAGCTTCCTGATAGGACAGTACTGGAAAGTGTGAGAGTGAAATTGAAAGTCCAGTGGTGAGCCCAGGAATTTGGAGATGCTGGAAACACGGACCATGAGAAAGTCCACAGGCAGTGAATGACACCAACCTAAGAAAAAGGTCATTAGGGCTATGAGCAGAAATGGCATCCAGGAGGGGTTGCCCAAGCCCTTTGGAGCTCATATCTGTCCACAACGTGCTCTCTGTGCTGGACATGGAACTTTAGGATTTAATATTTGTACTGCTAAGTTAAAGACTTTCTCTTGTTTGTTTCCTTTCTATTCCCCTATTTCTCCCCCTTTTAATAGAAATGTTTACTCTATTCCACTGAATGTTGGAAGCATTTAGAATTCTTGTTCCTTTGTTTCTTTTTTTTTTTTTTAACATGGTCTTACAGCCCAGAGCTTGCCTTGACCCTCGGAGGAGACTGTAGACTTGGACTTTCCAGCAATTCTGAAATTACTTAAATTTGGACCTTTTAGATATAAATGAAATACATTTTGATAATGAGAAAGGACATGAACATTTGAGGGTCAGGGGCATTATGTTATGGTTTAGATCTAAAATATACCCCCATGAATCTGGTATTCAAATGGAGGATTTGTTTGGAGCAGATGGGTCACTGAGGTCAAGACTCAGCAGGGCATGTTTTGTACCCAGATCCTCCATGTTTTCTCTGCTTTCTGGCTGCCACGGGTTTCTCCACCATGTCCTTGAACCATGCTCTTTCTGCCATGGAGCCAGCGGAGCATGGACTGAACCTCTCAGCCAAAATAAACTTCTCTTCCTTTAAGTTGTAGGTTTGGGATGTTTTTTCCAGAAATGGGAAAATGATAAGTATACTTACTAATTTTATAAAATATTGCAATTCAACTTGTATATTTTGATTATATCTAGCTTTTCTGACTTCTCTTTATACATTCTCCCCATATTCCCTTTCTCTTGTTTAATAATAGTCTTTCTTCTATTTTCATATTATTCTTTATAGATTCCATATTCTGGGCCAGGGATATAGCTCAGTGGTACAAGCACCTGCCTCGCAAGTGCAAGGTCTTGAGTTCGAGTCCCAGTACCAAAAAAATAAAGAAGAAACTAGATTCCATATTTTAAGGAAAACATACAATACAATACATGTCTTTCTGAGCCTGGCTTGTTTTGCCTAACATGATTATTTCTAAGTCTATCCATTGTCCTACAGATGATAAAAGTTTGTGTTCTGAATAATATATCACTATGTATATATACACACCACATTTCTCTTGACTATTTTAGATTGTGCCACAATAAACATAGTTATGAAAAAAACAGTATGGAAGTATCTTTGTAGCATGCATACTTTAATTCCTTTGGATATATGCTAAGTAGTGGTATATTTGGATCAAATTGTAGCTCTACTTTTAGCTTTTTGAGGAGCTTCCATAAAGATTTCCATAGTGGCTACATTGTTAAAGAGACTGTCTTTTCTGAGAGGGAGAAGAAGGGAAAGGGAAAAAATATTAAGATGTGATATGTATATGTACAGTTCTCCACAATGAATGTATTTATTACATATTACAAACACATATTGTAAAAGAAAAGAGGAAAAATTAAAAATAAAAAAAAGGCTGTCTTTCTCTAAGGTATATTCTGGTTGCTTTGTCCAGAATCAAATGGCTGTAGTTGTGTGAGTTGGTTTCTATATTCTCTCTTCTATTACATTGGGTAATGTTCTATTTTTGTGTCAGTACCATGCTGGTTTTGGTAGTAGGGATTTGTAGCATTATTTAAAATCAAATATTGTGATCCCTCCTGCCCTGTTCTTTTTGCTTAGGATTGTTCTGGATATTCGATGTCTTTTGTGTTTTCATATGAATTTTAGGATTACTTTACTTAGTTATGTGATGAATACATTGGAAGTTTGATAAGATTGCATTGAATCTGTAGATTATATCTGATTATAAGGGACTTGAGCATATTAATTATGCTAATCCATAACTATGGGCAGTCTTTCTATTTTCTGGTATCTTCTATTTCCTTCTCAATGTTCTGTAATTGCCATTGTAGAAGTCTTTCACCTACTTCGTGAGCTTGATCCATGGGTATTTTTTAAGTTCTTGTAAATGAAATTCTTTCTTTAATTTTTCTCAAATAGTTCATGATTGGTGTATATAAAAGCAATTTATTTTTTAATGTTGATTTTGTATCTTCATAAGTAAATATTCCTGCTTGGAAGACTGAGCAATAAATTCTGGATAAATTCAGAAATTATTGGAAGCATATTGAGTGGCTTAGAGAAGTAAAGAGCTACAGAGGAGGCTTGGAAAGAAGGCAAGGCCATGAAGGGTTTAGTAGTAAGGCTCATGGTTAAGGAAACACCGCAGGAACTGTTCTGAAGACATCATCTCCCCCAACCCCCAGCAAACCTGAAGTCTAAATTCTGCTGCCCTGGACTCAATGCAGTCTCTGTAAATACTATGGATCAAGCTAACAAAGGACATGAAAGGTTCTCCAGTGAAAATTACAGAGCATTGAAAAGGAAACTGAGACACCAGAAAGTGGAAAGAGTGCCAGTATTTATGGATTAGCATAATTAATATTCTCAAAATTGCCATATAATCAGATATAATCTACAGATTCAATGCAATCCCCATCAGACTTCCAATGATATTCATCACATAACTAGACATCACATCTGTCTTTATTCCTCTGTCAGCTCATTTGATCGAGTTTTGGTATTTGGCATTGACTACTTTGAGATCTTTTCTTTAATAAAATATTCTCATGGAAGTCTAAAAAGTTTCTTCTTATGTGAATTCCTTTATTAAAATATGATGTAATTTGAAGCAGTTCTGAGATGTAAATTAATAGTTGAAATCTTGCTCTTAAAATATGGCTTCTTGTATTTCAAATGCCCGTATATTTCAAATCAGAGCTATTTTAGGTGCTGGCATCTTGACTGATACTTCTGCAGTTATCTGTCTTGCAGCCTTTGGCTCCTCAACCCACTTAATCCAATCCATTGTCCTCATCACTCATCTAAAAATAGTTTTCCTTTAACACTTCAGTTGAAATCTTGATGACATTCTTATATCTCCTCAATCTACATTCTATTAAAACCTGTGGCAAAATTAATTTAGTTCCCCTTATCTTTCTATCCCAAGTTTATTGCAATTTTTTCAGAGCACTGGATTAAAAGGCACTTGTTCTAAGACTACTAAGACTTCTAAGTCTACTAAGATTTTCATTTCTAAGATTACTAAGACTTTATCCTTCTATTTGCCCCATCAAAACTGTATCATGAAATGACTGTGTCAGGCCCCGTTCTAATATTTGCAAACTAGAATGAGCATTGTTTCAAAGAACTAGGTCTTCCTTGGTTTATTATATTTTAGAGATACTTAATCTTACCAAAGAAGTAATGGCTCTGAAAAGCAGTAGCATAGAACTAAGAACAAATTTTCTGACTACTGTACCTTATGTAAAGGTACTTTCAGTGACTACTGTACCTTATGTACCTTAAGCTTTCCTGTTGAATGTTATGCTACATACTCATCAAACATACTCAACATACTCATCAAAAGATAACTGCCTTCTCAGTCAATACAAAACATGTTTGATAAAAAAATACATCACATGGACTGAAAACATGGAACGCTCATATGTGTTTCAGGGCTTTAATATATAGTGTCAGTATTTTATTGGAGATCTTTGCATCTATGTTCATTGGCCTATAGTTCTCTTTTTTGGTTGGGGCTCTCTCTGGTTTTGGTATCAGGGTAATACTTGCCTACAGAAATGAGTTAGGAGGAATTGTTTCCCTTACAATTTTGTTTTTGTTATTTTATTATTATTATTATTATTATTAGCTTTTTTCTGGTACTGGGAATCAAACTCATGACCTTGCGCTTGCCAGGCAGGTGCTTTGCCACTGAGCTAAATCCCCAGCCCCTCCCTTACAATTTCATTGAAGAGTTTGAGGAGTATTGGCATTAAATCTTCTCTAAATTTCTTGTAGAATTCAGCTGTAAATCCATCAGGATCTGGGCTTTTCTTTGTTGGAAAGTTTTTAATTATGTTTTCAATCTCATTAATTGATATTGTGTTAGTCAAAATTTTTATATCTTCTTAATTCAGTTTTGGTAGTTCATACATGTCTAGGAATCTGTCCATTTCTTCTGTGTTTTCCATTGTATAAGAGTTAATATTTTTGAAGTAGGTATTATTGATCTTCTGAATTTAAACAGGATCTGTAGTGATTTCACCCTTATTCCTCAATGCATAAATTTGAGTTTTTTCTTTACTTTCTTGATTAGGTTGATGAGGGGTTTGTGAATTTTATTTATTCTTTCAAAGAACCAACTCTTCAATTCATTAATTCTTTGTCTTGTTTTCTTCATCTTAATTGCGTGAATTTGTGCTCTGATCTTCATAATTTTCTCCCTTCTTGGTCCTTGGTCTTGAGTTGCTCTTCTTTTTCTAGAAGTTTGAGGTAGGGTATTTTTTGTTCTTATTCTGTTTTCCTGATATGAGAGTTCACTGCTATAAATTTCCTTCTGAGGACTACTTTCATTGCGTCCCACAGATTCTGGCAAGTATTTGCATTTTGTTTGATTGTAGATATTGTTTACTTTTGTCTTTAATTTCACCTGTGACTATTGGTTTGTTCAGGAGGATGTTATTTAGTTTACATACATTTATGGAGTTTTTGTTTTTTCTTTTTCCATTAGTTTCCAATTTCATTGCTCTATGTTCAGATAATATGCATGGAATAATTTCAATTCCTTTTAATTTACTCAATCATTCTCTGTGGTCCAGTATGTTCTCTCTTTTAGAGAACATCCCATGTGCAGCTGAGAACAACATAGTCCGATGATTTTGGGTGAAACACTGTCAACGTCTACTAAGTCCATTTGTTCACAGGTTTAATTTAGTTCTGATATTTCTTGCTGATTTTTTTGTCTAGTTGATCTTTCTCTTTGTAACAATGGGGTGCTAAGGTTCCCCACTGCTATTGTGTTATTGATTATTTGATTTTTCTTGTCTATTAATATTTGTCTTATATAGTTGGATACACCTATATTTAGTGCATATATATTTGTGATTGTTATATCTTTTTCTTGAAGGTATCCCCTAACAAGTATGTAGTGAACTTCTTTATCTCTTTTGATCATTCTTGGTTTGAGGTTCACATTGTCTGTGAACAGAATAGCTACCCCTCCTTCTTTCTCAGTTCCTGTCACATGGAGTATTGTTTTCCATATTTTGATTTTCAGTCTATAAATTTCCATTTCAATTAAATGTGTTACCTGTATATAGCATATTGTTGGATTTTGTTTCTTGATCCACTCTTCCAATCTGTTTCTTTTGATCAGTGAACTGAGGCCACTTACACTGATGGTTATAACTGACATGTATTGGCTTATCCTTGTCATGTTATTTTCCTGCTGTTGGCTCCCTACTTTGTCCCGTTGTTTAATTGCTTGCTGCCATGGTTTGGGGTTTGTTTGCAGGGGGAAACAATATAATACAGGACACATATTTGCAAGATTATTTATAATAGTCACCCAAAGAATGATACACAAGAGAGTGCAGGAAATCTGACTAAACACTAAGACTAAGGAATCTAACCGAGGGCCTAGATCCCACAAAAACTTCCTGCATGAGTCCAACTGAAGACCTAGAGCTCATAAAAATGCCTCTCACAAGTCCAGCTGGTGGCCTAGAGCCCACACAATGTCTCATGCAGGCTTCTTTTACAGATCCTTACAGCTGGGAATACTCAAAGTTAGTGGTGGAATCTAGGAAGTCTTTGCCAACAGGATGAAGTATCTGTGCTAGCAGGCAGAGGGATCTACACTGGAGCCAGGAAGTGAGGTGTAAAGTAAGAACCAGAGCTCCCCTGAAAAGTACCACAGCCATGCTCAGCAACAGTGGAGTCTCAAGCTCCTCCAATGATCAGATAAACCAAGTTCCCATCAGGAAAACCAACATGACAAGCTTCTCCAGGAGGCTGGCAGTGCACCATCTTCCCCTCCAGAGCCAGGAAGCAATGCTCAGAGTGAGGACCAGAGCTCCCCCAAAGTGAACCAAAGCCATTCTCAGTGCCAACAAGGTCCCAAGCTCCTTAGAGGATGAAAACAGCCAAGTTCATCAAGAAAGCATGACGAGCTCCTCCAAAAGAACCAACAGCTCTTTACAGCTTCTACCAGCTCCCAACAGCCTTTCTCAGTTCCCAGCAGCCTAATTTCTTCTTCTCCATTCTGTCTCTTATGTAGCTGGCAACAATCCTTAGGTGGGCCTCCCACACAGAACACCACGCTTACTTACTTCAGCTGGGTGTTATAATTTGACCACTGCTTGTCAATCCACCATACTTGTCCTGCTTGGTTTCTTTCTGCTGTTGTTCTTGGAATTGTGGTCATCTTTATCTTTTTGTAGAATATCTTGTATATAGTGATATAGTGAAAGGGAAAGAAATTGCTCAAAAGGAAAGAACAACTGGGGTAAGGGAAAGGTGAAAAGAAGGAAGGGAAAAAAGATATGTA
>NW_004955454.1:12571322-12592745 GCF_000276665.1 Chinchilla lanigera | reverse complement strand
ATATATATATATATATACACAAGATAGCTAGTTGTACTAAGAATTTCTATGAGTTCATTGAAAGGAAGTTAGTGCTCACATTGATTAGTTTTGCATAGTTGTATCTGGTAATCTGAGCAATGACTTTGAAGATAACAATGTGCAATATAATAAGCATTATCATTTTCATTATTTTTTCTGTCTTTAAAATAAAAAAGTCTGGGGCTGGGGATTTAGCTCAGCGGCAAAAGCGCCTGCCTGGCAAGTGCAAGGTCCTGAGTTCAGTTCCCGGTACCGGAGAAAAACCATAAAATAAAAAAGTCTAATATATCTAGAGCCAGTTGATTTCAACTGACCCCACAGTGTTTCCAGGATCAAAAAACCTAGTTTGTAGAAAAAGTTATCTCTCCTCTTCAACTTTGCTTCTAGTTTCTAGTCTCATAAACATTTTGGATATACAGTTCATGCCTATGTAAGAGAATCAAGATTTTTGTATTTGCTAAATTTGGGTCACTTTGGTAAATTCCTGAATTTTAGTTGTTCAATTTTGGTAATTACCAAGTGCTGAGATATAAACACCTAAAAACTCTTATGTTATATAACAGAAAGCTTTCACAATTTGAAATTGTTTCGATTTCCCTGCTAGCTCAGTTTAGGCACAAAGTAATGACAGCACTTGTTTTATAAACTACTAAAAATTTTCCATCCTTGATATTTAATTCCTGTATCATGGGCAGAAAATTTATCACAACCCCACACTGGTGACATGGCTAGCATGGTAAAACTCTAAGAAAGTCAGATTTCTTATCAAGTAAAACTTTAAGGTCAGGGCTGGGGATTTAGCTCAGCGGCAAAGCGCCTGCCTGGCAAGTGCAAGGTCGTGAGTTCGGTTCCCGGTATTGGAGAAAAAACAAAACAAAACAAAACAAAACAAACAAAAAAAAACTTTAGGGTGAATATCTATTATCCGGTCCCAGAACACCTTAATTATCCATGTCCAAGTCTGCTGAAGTCCCTGTCTCACAGGGAGAACTTCATAATTACATAGCTTGCAAAATAGTCATTGGTAACAATGATAATAATAAGATGAATGCAGTCTTTTATTCCTTGTGAGCAATTGGTCATCCCAGATCCCTGCTGTACTGCCATTTTGTCTCTTGCTCTTTCTTCCTTTCTTGCTCACCATGTGACATAACATCTGGCAGGAGATTGGGCCTCGCTGCAGTGACCCCCAATAACTGGTGCCCAACATGGCCTGAACCCATGGCATTCTCATCTGATTGGTGGATTTACTAGCAGTATTTCAGCCTCATTGGCATTCAGATCTCATGTGATGATTCTGGAGATGTCTGAAATAGAGCTAAGGTAAATGCTTTCAATGCAACTATGAATTTTACTGGGGTTAAAACAAGGGGTAATCTCTTTCTTTAATATATTTCTTTAATATCTCTTCCTTTGATATCACTTTCTTTAATATATCTTTCCTTAAAATCTCTTTTAAAGAAGGCAAAACACACAGTGCCAGCTAGTAGTACCACCAAAATATTCCAGGACATAATTAAGCACATTCCTTGGTTCTTGCAGGTGGGAATTTTGGATATTGAAAATTGGGACACGGTGAAAAAGTTGTTTTTTAAAGAGAGCTCATGGCAGAGGAGAAACTGCTCTTTCTGAGATCTTTCCAGCCAGGAGTTTGATAAAATCTGTTTTAGATTTGTTAAGTACTAGTATCCATAAAGTGTCTGCTTTGGAACAGGACAAGGGAGAAATATATAAAGAAAAGTAAAAATCATGCACTGTGCCTTTGGCTCATGGGGAAGACCCAGAGCCAGGTGAGAATTTTAAAGAAACTCCTCAGCCTGCAACTGCAGGCTATTTAGAGATAAAACATTCTGAACCTTGAATGTCTAAATACCAACAGACTGTTAACAAGGCAGCTATACAAGGAGTTGCTCTTGAACCTTGTTGTTTCCCAGTGGTGGTTCACCAAATATAGTATACTAGTGACACTTGTAGAGAGACCCTTTTTTGGCCCATACCACCAGATTTTTTAGAGACTGATGCAATGCACCCAAGATGGCAGGGTGGTTGTCTTTTGGGGTTGTGGTGAAAGAAGTAGTGACAGTGGTGCAAGACTTGTACCAGAGGGAATAAGGAGGCCATGATGGGCCAGCAATAGAGCTGTGTAACAGAAAAGTGGCTTTTCCTTCCCTGGCTCCCTCAACCAGGTGTGGTGGCACACTCCTGTAGTCCCAGCAACAGGAGAGGCTAAGGTGGGAGGAGCACTTAAGTACAGGGACTCTTTACACTGGGGCTCCTGAAGTAAACTCAGATTATGTTAAACACAATGGAAAGTTACTGAGTCAGTGTGCATTAATCTGTGGCCCCTAAACAAGGAGAAGCTACAAATTTTAAAATCATTGGTGTCAAAACAAAAAAAGGGACATTTAGAGCCCACTTGCAAAGATCTAGAAAGCAATGATTTAGAGCTAAGCAATGTTTCCTTCATTAAATATGACTGTTAAGGAAAAGGGAAATATTGATTATGATGCTATTTCTCAACTAGAATGTACTGTACAGAAGAGGAAAAATGGCCAAAATTGTTCAAATTTCTTTGTATTAAACAAATAATCCTTACTTGTGTTCAAATGTAAATGAACAAGGTGTGGTGACACATGCCTGTAAAACCAGCACTCACACTCAGGAGGCTGAGGTAGGAGGATCACTGTGAGTCAAGGCCAGCCTGAGCTACAAAAGTGAGTTCAAGGCCAGCCTAATCTCCATAGCAAAACACTATCAAAAAACATGTAAATGTGAGCCACAGGAAAACCAGATACCTCCTTAAGGGATTTACTACTACTGAGTCTGAGGCTTTTCCTGCTTGCCCTTTGGGTCCTGAAGGTGGAGCTTCTAGGACAGCCGTAATTAAAGCCTCCCTGAGGCTGTATCCATCCTTACCTGATTTTATTTAAACTTTTCAAGGACAATATCCCTTCTAAGAAGTAAAGAGAAAATTCAGAACTACTCCCATTTATGTGCTCCTTTTCTCTCAGTGACCTAAAATGGATCAGACAAGATGTAGGAGATTTCACGTGATCTTGATAAGGTCTTTACAAGGCTTTCTCAGATCTATGAAGGAGATTAGAGAGATGCAATGCCAGAGAAGTAGGAGGGCTATTGTGATGACAGCAGTCAGATCTGGATGGGAGTGATTCTGGTTCTATGCTGTGTGCATGTGCATGGACCAATGCCAGAGAGCCCCACAGACACTATATTACTCTTAAAACAAATATTGACTTCTAGTAGGAGACAATGGGTACAGACTTTAATCTGTGACTGTCCTAAGTGTATAAGAGATACCCACGTAAACTTTTTTTCAGAGTGGGTTGAAATAGAGCCTAGGTGACTGGATACAGAAACCAAAATGTCTTGAAGGCTTCTTCGCCCTCGGACCAAGATTTCTCTGGACTATTACCTGCCTCTGTTTGTCCCCAGTGGTGATAGATCTCTTTAACAGGCTGATTTTTATAACAGAGGTAAGTTCACTGATAGAACTAAACATTCCTAGGGAACTTTATGAGCTTAATAATAGTTTTAAATGAGAACAAATAAAAAATAGGGACAGCCAAGTTGCCAGAGGACACACTCCCATTATGATTTTTCTCCAGAACATCTTGCAGGCCAGCCATTCTTCTTAGAGATAATCTCTTTCTACACAAAAATCTGGTCTACTCACACCCTAGAAATAGCTAAAATTACCTTTAATAGGTTGTCCCATTAGAGGGAAGAGTTACATGTGGCTATCAAAACAGCAGGTTTGACAATTAGATGTGAATATCAAATAACTATGGCTATCAAAACAGTAATGAGTAGCGTGTACACCTGGATATTCCAATCAGATAAACCATCAGCCCAGGACCCATCTTGACAACTGTTTTTGCTTTCACAGGTGTATAGGGTTTTATTTCTTCTGATTCTTATTAAAAGAGATCTTTGTTAACTGACTTACAAAAGTTTCTAACTAGTCTATTTATAATTATATATATATATATATATATATACAGAGAGAGAGGGAGAGAAAGAGATGAATCTATTTATAGTCATATACTTATATATATATTTGAACTTGGCCAAATACATCTGAGTGCACTGCAGTTTTATAAACAAATTGTGTAATCTGTATTTGTCTGTCTGTATAATCAGTAAACAGCTGTTTTATGTAAACTCAAAATTTTTTTCCTGACACTCTGGGGCCTGAGTGGCTACCAGCCACACCCATAGTGTGTCTGCTGAGGCTGGGCTGAATCCCGGACATCTTAGTGAAGCCTGGTGAGTCTCAGCAATGCCTTCCTGACCAGCATGCAAGGCAGGCAGAACCTTGGGCACCCTCAGGGGTCTCAGTGGCTACACAACACACTGTATGCCAGGGCTGTGCTGAATGCCAGACACCTTTAGGAACCCTGGTGAGCCACTCTGGTGCCTCCCCCACTAGTGTGAGAGGCATGTGGATCCCTGGACAACTTCTGGGGCCTTTGTGTTCACTGCCAGAACAACTCACACCCACCCTGGGAGCTCAGCTGAAAGCTGGACAGAGTCAGTGGCCTCAAGGAGTCCACCTTCACCCCCTCCCCTTCCAGTGTGGGAAGCAGGCTCTGCCCTGGGCAACATCTGAAGCCTTGATGAACACGACCTGCATCCCCCATAGTCTGTGGAAGCTGGGCCAAGCTCCAGACAGTCTCAGGAATACCAGTGAGCCTCCCCCACCCTTCCCACATATGCCTGGGAGCCAACTGAATGCAAGAAAGTTTGGGAGCATCTGGGACTCCACCTTGTAACCACTCACCAGCACAGGAGCTGCACTGAGCACTGTGGATCTTCAGACTCTTGCCCTGCCACTCACACACAATCAGGAGAGTGAGGCTGTACTCCAGGAAGCCTCTGGATCTTCAAAAATGACAAAATGAGGGAGCAAAATGCAATCCCAGACCTCCACACCACCTGAAACAAGTCCAGGAGGCATCAACACAGAAGACCCTGGAGGTCATACACCTGAAATTTCTGAAATGATAGCAACTGAAGTAAAGAAACAACTCCACCAGGCCATAGAAAAAATCAGATCAGAAATAATGTCTCAGGTGAAAAAAGGAATGACAACAATAATGAAAGAAATGTTCAGCATATCCAAAGATGACACTGACAAGAAAATAGAAGAGCATAGATAACTCATGGAAACCTTTAGTGAAAAATATAGAAAAGAACTAGAAGGTATGAAACAGATGCAAACAGATATCCAGGAAATTAAAAATTCCATTGAAAGCTGGCAAAACCACCTGAACAAAGCTGAAGATAGACTTGCAGACCTGGAACACAGCATTGCCACTAATGAACGTGAAAGGAGGGATCTCTTAAAAACAACAAGGAACCAGGAAATAACAATTCAACAACTGCAAGATGAAGCAAAGAAGAACAATGTCAGATTAATAGGTATTAATGAAACAGCAAGGGTTAACACAAATGACATGAAAAGACTATTTGCAGAAATAATAGCAGAAAATTTCCCAAGCATGGTAAAAGAATGGGACATCCAGATAAGTGAAGCATATAGAGCTCCAGTTAATAATAACCAAAATAAATCTATACCCAGACATACAGTGATCAAGATCCCAGAAACTCAACAAAAGCTCAGAACATTAAAAGCTGTTAGAGAAAAGAAACAGACCATCTTTAAAGGAAAGCCTATCAGAATCATGGCAGACTTCTCAACACAAACCATCAAGGCAAGAAGAGCTTGGTGTGAAGTACTTCAGGTGCTGAAAGAAAACAACTTCCAATCCAGATTGATGTACCCTGCAAAGCTATCTTTCAAATTTAATGGAGAAATAAAATATTTTCATGATAAAGAACAACTGAAGAAATTCATGAGCACCAAACCAATCCTACAAAGAGTACTAAAAAATATAGTAGAAAGAGATAAAACAGACTTCAACTTCAAGAACAACAACAGAAAGGAACCAACAAGCAGAGCAAGCAATTAAACAGAGGGCAAAAGGAGGATCCAACAGCAGGAAAATAGCATGACAAAGATAAGCCAGTACATATCTGTCATAACCATCAATGTAAATGGTCTCAATGCACCAACCAAAAGAAGCAGACTAGCAGAGTGGATTAGGAAATAAAACCCAACTATATGCTATATACAAGAAACACATTTAACTCAAAACAAAATTCAAAGACTGAAAATTAAAGAATGGAAAATAATACTCCATGCAGCAGGAACCCAGAAAAAAGTGGGTGTAGCTTTTCTGTTTGCAGCCAAGAACAATCAAAAGAGATAAAGAAGGTCACTACATCCTTGCGAGGGGGAAGCTTGAAGAGGAACAGATAACAATTGTAAACATCTATGCACCAAATATAGGAGCACACACCTATATAAGACAAATTCCAACAGACATAAAAAATGAAATAAGTAGCAACACAATCAAAACAGGGAACTTTAACACACTACTGTCACAAAGAGATAGATCAACTAGACAAAAAATTGGAAAAGAAATAACAGAACTTAACTAAACGTGTGAACATATGGACTTAGACCTTTACAGAGTGTTCCACCCAACAGCATCAGAATACACATTCTTCTCAGTGGCACATGGGATGTTCTCTTAAATAGACCATATACTAGTACATAGAACATGTTTAAGTAAATGCAAAGGAATTGAAATTATCCCATGTATACTATCAGATCAAAGTGCAATGAAACTGGAAATTAATGACAAAAGAAAACATAAAAACTACATAAACAGTTGGAAATTGAATAACATCCTCCTGAACAACAAATGGGTCACAGATGAAAGCAGAGATTAAACATTATTTACAATCAAACAAAAATGTATATACAACCTACAGGAACCTGTGGGATGCAATGAAAGCAGTCCTCAGAGGGAAATTTATAGTGGTGAACTCCAACCTCAGGAAAACAGAATAAACACAAATAAGCAATCTTATACTGCACCTCAGACTCCTAGAAAAAGAAGAGCAAGTCAAACGCAGAGTCCAAAGAAAGCAGGAAACTATAAAGCTCAGAGCAGAAATTAATGCGATGGAGACTAAAAAAACAATACAAAGAATTAATGAATCAAAGAGTTGGTTCTTTGAAAGAATGAATAAAATAGATAAACCCCTAGCCAACCTTATCAAAAAAAAGGAAAGAAAAAACTGAAATACATGCAATAAGAAATGAAAGGGGTGAAATCACTACAGATCCTGAAGAAATTCAGATCATCAATACCTACTTTGAAAATCTTCACTGTCATAGGACAGAAAACACAAAAGAAATGGACAGATTCTAGATACATATGAATGATCAAAGCTGAATGAAGAAGATATAAAATCCTGAATAACTCAATGTCAGAGTGAAATTGAGAATGTAATTAAAAATTTGCCAATGAAGAAAAGCCTGGATGGATTCACAGCTGAATTTTACAAGCAATTTAGGGAAGAATTAACACCAATTCTTCTCAAACTCTTTAATGAAATTGAAAGGGAAGGAATTCTCCACAGCTCATTCCTGGAGGCAAGTATTATCCTGATACCAAAATCAGAGAAAGACCCAACCAAAAAAGAGAACTATAGGCCAATCTCCCTAATCACTATAGATGCAAAAATTCTCAGTAAAATATTAGCAAACAGAATACAACAAATCATCAAGAAGACTATACACCACAACAAAGTGGGATTTGTACCAGGAAGGCAGGGATGGTTCAATATATGCAAATCAATTAATATAATACACCATGTCAATAGAACAAAGGACAAAAATCACATGATCATCTCCATTGATGCAGAAAAAGCCTTCAAAAACGTCCAGTACTCTTTCATGATGAAAACCCTACAGTAAATAAGAATAGATGGCCTTTACCTCAAGCTGATCAAAGCCACCTATGATAAACCAACAGGTAACATCATACTAAATGGTCAAAAATGGAAAGCTTTCACTTTAAATTCAGGAGCAAGACAAGGATGTCCACCATCACCACTCCTATTCAATATAGTTCTGGAAATATTGACTAGATCAATTAGACAAGAGAGAGAAATAAAAGGAATAAGGATAGGAAAGGAAGAAGTGAAGTTATCATTATTCACAGATGACATGATAGTCTACAGAGAAGACTCCAAAAACTTCACCAAAAGGCTCATGGATCTAATAATCAAATTCAGTACCATAGCTGGATACAAAGTTAACACTCAAAAGTCAATAGCATTCCTGTACACAAGAAACAAACAGACTGAGAGAGAAATTAGGGAAACCACACCTTTCACAATAGCCTCTAAAAAGATGAAATACTTAGGAATCAATCTAACAAGAGAAGTAAAAGATCTATAGAGTGAAAATTATAGTACTCTGAAAAAAGAGATCAAAAAGGGTATCAGAAAATGGAAAGACATTCCTTGCTCATGGATAGGAAGAACCAACAGTGTGAAAATAGCCATACTACCAAAAGTGTTGTACAGATTCAATGCAATCCTAATTAAAATACCATTAGTATACCTCACAGATCTAGAGAAAACACTCCTAAAATTCATTTGGAGCCAGAAGAGGCCTAGAATAACAAAAGCAATCTTGGGAAATAAAGGAAAGGCAGGAGGCATCACAATTCCTCACTTAAAATTATATTACAAAGCTACTGTGATAAAATCAGCATGGTGCTGGTACAAAAACAGACCTGAAGATCAATGGAACAGATGAGAAGATACAGATACAACTACAAACACACTCAGTCACCTTATCTTTGACAAAGGGGCCAAGCATTTTCAACAGAAGGAAAATAGCCTCTTTAATAAATGGTGCTGGAAAAACTGGCTTTCCACATACTGAAGACTAAAACTAGACCCATGCCTTTCACCATGCACTAAATTAAAGTCAAAATGCATCAAAGATCTAAATATTAAAATAGAAACACTCAATTTATTGGAAGAGAAAGTAGGTAAAAGTCTTGATGACATTGGGGTAGGCAGAGAGTTCATGAACAAAAACCAAACTGCACGGGAAATACTTCAAAGTGTCAACAACTGGGATCTCATCTTATTGAAAAGTTTTTGCACATCTAAAGAAATCACCAAGAGTGCAAAAAAGAAAACCCAAGAATTGGGAAAAAACTTTAGCCAACTGCCCCTCAGACAAAGGGGCAGTTTGTCCTATCTAGAACATATAAAGAATTTTTAAAAATCAGGCCCTCCAAATTCAAAGACTCAATCCAAAAATGGGCATCTGAGATGAATACACACTTCTCTAATGAAGTGATACTAATTGCAAATAAATACATGAAAAAATATTCGTTATTACTCATTCAAGAACTGCAAATTAAAATAACACTGAGATTCCACTTCACCCCAGAAAGAATGGCTATTATCAAGAAATCAACCAATAACAAATGCTGGAGAGGCTGTGGGAGAAAGGAACCCTACTCCACTGCTGGTGGGAGTGTAGATTAGTAAAACCACTGTGGAAATCAATTTGGAGATTTCTCACAAAACTAGGATTGCAAATCACATTTAATCCAGGTATTCCCCCTTTGGGTATTTTTCCAGAAGAATTAAAAACATCATACCACAGTGATATACGTGCACCCATGTTTGTAGCAGCACAATTTGTTATAGCCAAATCTTGGAAGCAATCCAGATGCCCAACCACTGAGGAATGGATAAGAAAGATGTGGTATTTTTATGTAGTGGAGTATTACACAGCTATTAAAAAAGATAAACTTGAGGGTTTTGTAGTTAAATGGATGCAACTACAGACCATACTCATAAGTGAAATAAATTGGACCCAGATGTGTAAACATCATATTGTCTCCTTGGTGTAGGAACCTGAAAGACTAGGTAAAACTCAAAACGTACAGTAGATGATAGGAAGGGGAAAGAAATTGTTCACAGGAAGGAACAACTGGGGTGAGGGAAAGAAGAAAAAAGAAAGAAGGAATGCAAAATATAAATATGTATATGAATAGCTGCAATAACTGTATTGCGGATATCTGATGGTGTATTGAAATGAACAATTAATGCTTACAATTTTTATGTTCTGATTGATTTTGCATGCTTGTGTCTGGTGGTCTGAGCAACTGATTTGAAGGTAACAATGTGCAATGGATTTACAATGGTGAACTCCTACCATCTTGTCCAGTGATACTCTGTATTATCTCTAATGTTTTATTGAAGAATTATTTTCTTATTCTCTTTAATGGTTTGAGTAACCTTTCATTCTTATATCTGGTAATCTGAGCATTGTAGTTGAGGATAGTGATAGGTAATGTAACAACCACTGTTGATTCGCATTATTTTGTCTTGAGACCCTGTATCATTTTGAATGTTCTTGCTGTGATTTGTTTATGTTCATGATACTGGTATCATGCTACTACTGGTATATCATGCTGCTACTGTTCTATTTTTTGTTTGTTTGTTTCTCATTTACTAATCTCTTTAAAATAAAAAAAAAGTATTTTTTTCTTCTTCTTAGATT
The DNA here is from genome assembly GCF_000276665.1 of Chinchilla lanigera. Classification (NCBI taxonomy): domain Eukaryota; kingdom Metazoa; phylum Chordata; class Mammalia; order Rodentia; family Chinchillidae; genus Chinchilla; species Chinchilla lanigera. Next base: position 12,582,253 of record NW_004955454.1, on the reverse strand, counting down.
TTTGAAACATTTGTCTGTAATGTAAGTCATCTTACAGATAACTGTCATCAAAAGTAAATATGTTCTACCTGAATTGCCACCTGATCAAAATGATGTCAATACATATTATGGTATGTGCACAATAACTTGAGAATCTTTCATTGGTTAAAAATAATGTGTAAGTTGTTATTATCTCATTCTCATAGGTTTAGGAGAGAGAAATGGGTACACTCAAGATTAAAGTTCTCTTTTCAAGGGCATTTGCTTCTGAGCAGCAGCACCTTTGTAAACCAAAACATCTTCAGATATTAATCAAAATCTTATAGGAAAATACCTAGAAACTAAATATCTGGGTTGAATGCAACTTCTAGATTTAGTTCTTTAAGTACTCTCTGTACGGATTTCTATAGTGGTTGTACTAGTTCACGTTCCCACCAACAATATAGAATATAATATTCTAGACAACAGTTCTCTGTCCGAGGAATAGTCGACAAAATATTTTCCCATTCTGTAGGTTGTCTCTCTACTCTGTTGATTATTTTTTTTTGCTATACTGAAGCTTTTAAATTTTGCATGATCCCTGTGGTGGATTGACAACTGATGGTCAACTTGTAACACCCACCTGAACTGAACCAGCATGGTACTGGGTGTGGGAAACCCTCCTGAGGATTGTTGCTGGTGGCATAGGAGGCAGAACTGGAGAGGAAGCAGTTTAGAATCTGTAGGGAGCTGTTAGTTTTCCTGGAGGAGCATGCCATGCTGGCTTTCCTGATGAACTTGGCTACTCTCATCACCAAATGAGCTTGGGAACTTACCGTCTCTGAGAATGGCTTTGGCTGTCTTTGAGGGAGCTCTGGTCCCGATGCATTGTTCAGTCTCCTGGAGAAGACTGTCATGCTGGCTTTCCTAATGGGAACTTAGCTGTCCTCATGTTAGAGGAACTCGGGACCTCACTGTTGCTGAGTATGACTGTGGTATTTTTGGTGGGAGCTTTGGTTCTTACTTTGCACATGGCTTCCTGGCTCCAGTGCAGATCCCTCAGCCTGCTAGCACAGATCCTTTATCCTGCTGGCACAGACTTTCTAGCTTCCACCACTGACCTTTGGGCCTTCCCAGTGCTGAACTCTGAAATCAGCCTTCATGAGACATTATTGTGGGATCTTGACCTCCCGTTCGACTCATGGGGGGCATTGTTGAGGGCTCTAGGTCTTCAGCTATACTCATGCAGGACATTGCCATGGGATCCAGGCCTGAAGCTGGGTTCTTTTGGTCTTTAGTGTGTGGAAAGATTTCCTGTACTTTCTTTGCTTATGACTTTTTGGGTGACTCTTATAAAATAATTTTGTAAATTGTTTGTCCTGTATTGTTTCCCCTTCCAAACCCCCGAGCACAATAATCCCATTTGTTGATTCTTGATGTTATTTCCTGTACAATTGGGCTTCTGTTCAGAAAGTCCTCGATTATGTATATGTCTTCAAGAGTTTTACCTATGTTAAATTCCAGCAAATTAAGTGTTTCAGTTTTAATATTTAGAACTTTGATCCATTTTTATTTTAATTTAGTACATGTGAGATATATGGGTCTGCATTCAATCTTCTGCTTGTGGCTATCCAGTTTTTTCAACACCATATATTAATGAGGCTCTTTTTTCTCTAGTGTATGTTTTTGACCCCTTTGTCAAAGATCAAATAGTTGAATGTGCTTGACATTGTTTCTGCATTCTCTGTATTGTTCCATTGGTCCACATGTCTGTCTTTTGTGTCAGTACCATTCTGTTTTTATCATGTAACTTTGTAATATAACTGAAGTTCAGGATAGTGATGGCTTCTGCTTTGCTGTTTGTTGTTGCCCAGGATTTCTTTTGCTATCCTAGGTCTCTTCTGGTTCTGTATGAATTTTAGGATCATTTTCTCCAATTCTGTGTGAAATGTCATTGGTATTTTGATTAAGAATGCTTTAAATCCATATATGAATTTTTGAAGTATACATATTATGAATATATTGTTTTTGCTTGTCCAGGAACAAGGGATATCTTTTTATTTTCAAATGTTCTTTTTAATTTTCTTTTTCTGAGTACTGTGGTTCTCATTGCAGAGGTCTTTCACCTCCTTAGTTAGGTTAATTTGTAAGTGTCTTGGTTATTTTTCTCTCATTGCTGAGACAAAATACCTGATGCCCAAAATTAAGGAAGGAAAGGTTTATTTACCTCAGTTCATGGAGGTTTCAGTCCATACTCGGCTGTCTCTAAGGCAGAGTGGCACATGGCAGAGGCCAAAAGTTCATGGTGGTGGAGAAACAGCAAAAGCAACAAGAGTGAAAGGAGGAGTGGTGGCAAGCAGCCTCTTTCTCTCCCTTACATATGCAAACTATCAACCCCAGGGTGGGCACTCACACCCACAATCCCAGCATTGGATCATGGATCAATCATAAACCTTAAAAGATGGCCCCATGACTGCATGTGTCTTTGCGGGGACACCCAGACACAAACCATAACACTAAGTATCTAGTTTTTCTTGGTGCTATTGTGAATGGTTCATTTTCCATGAATTTTAGGATTGTTTTCTCTAGTTCTATGAGGAATGCTGTTGGTATTTTGATTGGGATTGCATTAAATTTGTATGTCAGTTTTGAAGGAATGGCTATTTTGACAATATTAGTTGTGCCTATCCAGGAACAGGGGATATTCTTCTGTTTTTTGATGTCTTCTTCTATCTGATTTTCCAGGGTACTGTCATTTTTGTTATGGAGGTCTTTTGCTTCCTGGCTTAAATTAAGTGCTAACTACTTAATTTTTTATGCTATTTTGAATGACATTGTTTTCCTAATTTCTCTTTTCAGCCAATTTATTATTGCTGTTCATATTACAGTAATACACACATACCCATGTTTATATCAGCACAAAACATGCTAAATCTTGGAAGCAGCCTATATGTCTATAATCAGATGAATGGATAAAACAGAGTACCAAGAAAAAAAACCCAGATAAAAGGATAAAGAATATATGTGGTGTGAATATACCATGGGGTACTACTCTGCCATAAAGAAGGATAAACTTGAGTTATTTGCAGAAAAATGGATGCACCTTGAAACCAAAATGTTAAGTGAAATAGATGAGTCACACAAGCTTAAATATCACATAATTTCGCTTATATAAGAAACTCAAAGTATACATTATTATAAAGCAAAATGAAATACAAAAGAAAACAGAGGGACAGATCTTTTGCAAAAGGGAAGGGGACCAAGAGCCAGAGGGGGAGGAGGGAGTGAGTGAGGATGCGTTATGAAAGTACCAGCCCCCTGTATGCATGTAATCGTTATGTAACGCAAGCATGGACTAATAAAAGAAAAAGGAAAAAATAGTCAAAACGGAAAGAAAAGGAGTAACTCCTGAATATATCATAGAATTTGCCACATTGCCTTCATTCTTTAAAGGCAAAAACAGATTGAGACAAGACACGAAATGCATCAGAGCAGAATAATGAAAACACAGGCTTTTCCATTCTGTCTCTGAGATCACCAGACCCTCCCACAGGAAACGACTGTCAGTGAGTGTTTGTTGAATGCATTAATAAATTTGTTTACCTCTGAGCTTATTCCTAAGATTTGTTATCTAACAACACGGTGAGAAAATAAACAGTGCCCACGATACATATGATCAGTGCATAGCGATGGAGTAGAATGACACTGCACAGCCAAAGCTTCTTCCAGAACAAATTGTAGTCAAGCATGGTGGTGCACACCTGTAATTCCAGAATTTGGGAGGCTGAGGCAGGAGGATCACCATGAGTTTGAGGCCAGCCTGGGCTACATTGTGGGTTCAGGGCCAGTCTAAATTATATAGCAAGACCCTGTCTCAAAAAAACGAAACAAAAGAACAAATTGAACTATATGAATTTAAATAAGGACTAAGGACACTAACGCTAAGAATTTTTGTACATTCTCTCATCTTATAATGCAGTTAGTCTTCCAAGATTCCAAATATATATATATATATATATATATATATATATATATATATATGAGAGAGAGAGAGACACTGAGATTTGGATTGATATTATTTTTTGCCACAGAAGGACATATTTGCTAATCAGTGTGGAGACAGCTGAGATCTGAGATCTGAGGTTTTATTTAACTATTTGAACCAAAGGACCTTATTGATTAGCCATATTTTCACTTGCTATTACATATATTTAAACAAAACAAAGAAAGCAAAAAATAATCAACAACAGAAAAGCAAGCAACAGAGCCACTTATTAGCTGGAAAACAAATTTCTGTTGACCTCAGCAAACCCCTCCAGTAGGGAGGCAGTCATTAAAGATGCACATTGACAGAGTCAGGATGAGCAATGTGCCAGCTCTCTCTTTCTGTGCTTTCTAATTATGTTTGTCCATTTTCTAGCTGTTTATTTTTCAGATATCAGACAGTCTAGTAGTATATCCACTGATATGCCCATTTGGGTTCATCTACATAATTTATCAACTAAAGCATCCTTCATATGACAATACACCTTGTTGCCTGAGAATAATTTGAATAGTAAAATTTTTTACTAAATTTTACATACAGTAGTAAGCTTTAAGTCTAAAATACTAATGACCATAATGGACAAGAGTTATTTCCACCCCAGTTCAAGGTGATGCTTAGCTTGTAAAGAAAAATGTAATGACTAATTGTTATTGCCTTCAAACCAGGGCTATAATTTATTTTGTGATGGAGAAGTTATCATCCTTACATTTAGTGCATTAGTTATATATCTTTATCCTGTATCCTTTTCCTTCTTATCACCATTCCATCAAACATTAGACTTATCAACAGTTTTATTTAAATGTCCTTAAGTGTTTGTTTCCCAATAGTAAGGTTTCAGTAAATCAATAGAAAGATTAATGTTTTTAAATGATCTGTTTTTCCTGGGAACCCACTGCTACTTTCGTGAATGCAGTAATGGGAAACTGCCTTGGCAACATCTCTGGAAATTTAGGGTAGATCACTAGTGTCCTGAGAATGCTAATATTATTAGCTGAGTGCAGAATGTCACAACCAAACATTTGAGGTTTATCTGTGTGTCCAGAAGTCACTTAATGAGGTCTTTGTGAAGAGTGAGCTTACTCAAAGGTGCACCTTTATTTTGCTGAGAAAAGAAATCAGTGATAAAATCTGAAAGAACTAATGTCAAAGTAATATTTTAATCATCTATTCCCTGCTTGACTTAATTATATATTTTTCTGTCTCTTCTAGGTATGGGATATATCTTTATTTTCAACACATATTATTTAAAAATCTGCCATTACCAAGGAACTAATTATATGCTCCAGTGATGCTTAAATACATGTTCACAAAGTACCTTCCTCTCTTAAAAACAACCACAAAAGTAATAATAAAACAAGGAATCTTCTTAAATTATTAGAAAACTTTTGGAACTCTGAATAGTAATTAGAAAAGGGTGAGATTTTCAGAAATATGGAGAGATGTGACTATACCAAAATTGTATTATGGATCTTGGAACAAGCTCTCAAACTTTATACCAAAGATTGTACATTAAAATAAAAACTCAGGATCTCTTCAAATAATGGAAACATAATATTCCTGTGGACACTTATTGGCTTTAAGAAGCAGAAGGAAATTTAGGCTGCATGAAAAATTGCATAGCCAAATCATATGTGTAAAACTCACCTGTCTGTTTACCCTGATGTGAGAGAGGTTTGCTCTGAACAGTACATAATTGTCTGTCCCCAACAACTAGAGATATGCAGGTTAAAGAACATCTGTCATAGTTTGGGGCTTACAAGGGGAAACAAAACAGAACACACAATTTATAAGATTATTTTATAAGAGTCACCCAAAAAGTCATATGTAAAGAAAGTACAGGAAATCTTTCTACACATTAAAGACCAAAAGAATCCAGCTTAAGGCCTGGATCCCATGTCAATGTCCTGCATGAGTCCAGCTGAAGACCTAGAGCCCACAACAACGCCCCTCATGAGTCCAACTGTAGGCCAAGAGCCCACAACAATGTCTCATGAAAGCCCGTTTCATGGATCTGTGCTAGGAAGGTCCGAAGGTCAGTGGTGGAAGCTGGAAAGTCTGTGCCAGCGGGATAAAGGATCTGTGCCAGCAGGCTGAGGGATCTGCACTGGAGGCAGGAAGCAATGTGCAAACTAAGAACCAAAACTACCCACCAAAATACCACAGCCATCCTCAGCAACAGTGAGGTCCCGAGTTCCTCTAACATGAGGACAGCTAAGTTCCCATTAGGAAAGCCAACATGACAGTCTTCTCCAGGAGACTGAACAATGCATCAGGACCAGAGCTCCCTAAAAGACAGCCGAAGCCATTCTCAGAGACAGTAAGTTCCCAAGCTCCTTTGGTGATGAGAGTAGCCAAGTTCATCAGGAAAGCCAGCATGGCATGCTCCTCCAGGAAAGCTAACAGCTCCCTACAGATTCTAAACTGCTTCCTCTCCAGTTCTGCCTCTTATGCTGCTGGCAACAGTCCTCAGGCAGACCTCCCCCACTCAGCACCACACTGGTTCAGTTCAGGTGGGTGTTACAAGTTGACCACCAGTTGTCAGTCCACTACAACATACATGCCTGCATCAAAATAAAATTGTGCTAGCTTGGAGCATGTTTGTGGCCCCATCCTCAGCAAGTACTATGCACACAGCCTGTCCATGAAAATTTTACCTCACATGCCTAATTGTTTAATCAATTTTGCATGCCTATATCCACTAATCTGAAAAACTACTTTGAAGATAACAATATACAATATAACACCTATTGTTAACTTCCTGTCATCTTGTTTTGAAATTCTGTATAATTTTTATTTTTTTCATTTTCTTCAAAATAAAAGTTTAAAAAAGAAATGAATTATTAAAACCTCCCAAACTCTAGAAATTATGAAAACATAACATAGAAAATATGAGAATAAAACAGAGAATGAAACAAAAGAAAAATCAGTTGCATGTTGTGACTGAAGCAGAAAATATACAGCACATAATTGTAGTTTGACCAGTTCTTTGTTATGAATAAAAATACAAAATTGTGTCTTTTGAAAATGTGATATAAATTCTTCTGGGAAGATACCCAGAAGAATAGCTGGGTCAAATGGAAGCTCTAATCCTAGTGTTCTGAGGAATCGCCACACTGATTTCCATAGCGGACGCACAAGTCTGCAGTCCCTGTAATGAATACGATCATTATGTATATCTGAATTGGACCAATAAACTAAATAAACAAATGAAATAAAAAGACAAGATTTTTTTTTAAAATTAAAGTAGAAATGACAAAATCACAAAAGACTGTGAAATAAGACCCGCCTAAACTTCCACTAAAATATGAAAGTAACAGAGAAAACATATGCTAACAGAAAAGTAGAGAATATTGTCCTCATGTATCTATCTTGAACCCAGTACGAAGGACGTCAGGCCACTAAGAAACAAATAGAGCAACTACATGGGTTTCGTGATGCACCCTGAATATACTTAATATGTGCACTAGGCTTAATGAATGTAAGGAATAGAGAATATTGTGTGACTATCTGCCCTAAATCAATATTTCAAATGTGAGATTTCTCATATAAGAGAATATTTAACCTTCTGTGAATCTAATCTATTTCACTTAGCATTATCATCTCAAATTGCATCCATTTTTCTAAAATTACTCAACTATATCCTTCTTTATGGCTGAGTAGTACTCCATTCTGTGTGCTACATCATATTCTGTTATTCATTTGTCACTTTGATGGTCACATAGGCCACCTCCAAGATTTATCTGTCCTGAGTTCTGCTGCTACACACATGGGTATCCATGTATCACTGTAATTCGGTGTCTTTAATCTTTTAGGAAGACACTCGGAAGAGGTATATCTGGGTCAAATGGAATTTCTCTTTGTAATTTCAGGAGTTTCCACACTGATTTCCATAGTATTTGTACTAGTGAACATTCCCACCAATGGTGCAGAAGACTTCCTTTACCTCTACAACCTCACTGTCATTTGTTGTTTTGTTAGAGCTTGGTGAGAGCTATTCTTGGTGGAGTAGGGTGGGTTCACAGCGCTGCTTTGATTTGCGTTTCCTCTAATAAGTAAAAGTGCTAAGCACTTCATCATGTACTTATTGGCCATTTGTGCTTCTTTTGAGAAGTGTCTGTTCATTTCAATTTTCTTTTGTTTTTAATAGTTCAAGTCCAAAATATATTATTTGGAGTTCATCAAATGGGTAATAGAAGTAAAGAGGTATTGGGTAATATAAAATAATTCTTCACAGTACAGAAGAAAATAAAACTAGATGATAATAGAAAGTTACATGAATTAAATGCTTGGAAGAAATAAGATAGTTACCATAAATGTAATTAGCCCCATCCCCTATAGGCCCTCAAATATATTGCTAAGTGTTAATAGATGTAGATTCAGAGTGATAAATTACACACACACATAAAATTGGGGATTGAACACAGGGCCTTTGCACTGAGCTACATCCCTAGGTCTTTTTTCTTTACTTTTTATTTTGAGACAGGGTCTCACTAAGCCACCCAGGCTGGACTTGAGTGTGTGATCCTTCCGCTTCAGCTTCCCAGAATACTAGAATTATAGGCATGGGCCACTAGGCTAAACTCCAGATTCTGTATAGCACTATAAATTCTAATGTTATTCAAAGTATTTCAGAACACATAAAGCATATTTTCTAATTATTCATGAGACAATGTTAATAATGAACTTCAAATCCAACAAAGAAAACACACATACACTGAACTGCAGATCCAAAGTCCTAAATAAAAATTAACAACTCCAAAACATGTTTTAAAATAATATACCAAGAATAACCAGACTATATTCTTATACCAAGAATATAAAATATTATTTTAAAATAATATATCAAGAATATTCAATAAGATATTGAATACCTTTCAATATCAAGATATTTCCACTTTTAAAATGTATTCATATTTATGATCCTCTAAAATACAAAGGAAAGTGTTACATGGAATTTCATATTGAAGTGTTTTTAATTAAATGTTTTAATAAACAGATGTGTCTCAGTCTGTTCGTGCTACCATAACAAAGTATCTGTCAGTGAGTCATTTTTGAAGGTGAAAATTAATTTTCTCACAGTTCTGGAGGCTGGGAAGTCCCAAGTCAAGAACGGCCCTCAAAAAAAAAAAAGAGGAACAGCCCTCACCAGACACATTCAGTGGCCTCAGAGGGTAAAAGGCATGAAAGTGTAGAGGGAAGAAAATGCTGTTTCCCCAGCCCTCAGATAAGGCTGTTAATCCCATTCACGTGAGTTCTAACTCTCACAAGCCCCAAATCTTAATATCTTTATATTGGAGACTTAAATTTCACGGTGAATATTAGAAAGGATACATTCAAACCATAGTAAAATGAACAGTTGAAAATTTTTCAAACCTGATAAAATACCTATTAAGCATTTTTCAAAATTTGGACAATCTTATTAGAGTCGTAATCAAAATAAGCATAGCTACTGGCATCCAACATTATTTAACCTGTTACATTATTTACAAATAATTTAATAATGTACCCTGAGAAAATCAGCTGGAACCCTTTCATAAGTACAACAGTAATCATGTAATATACTAAAACATAATACTGCACTTAAATTATCCACAGAGGTAATAACATACTTAACTACAAATATCAAGGAATAAATAAAACATTTAGAAATAAACAACAGATGTGTTAGATATATGGGAATAAAACATTAAATGTGCCTGATATGGTTTGTGTCTACATGTTTCCCCAGAGGCCCATGTGGTCACGGGGTTTTGGAGATCTCTGATTGATTTGTAGTGCAATTCTGAGATTGAAGGCGCTGGGATTAAGGGTGAGTAATGGCTGGATCAATCCACTGATAGTATTGGCACTGCCCTAAGCTCGGTAGACTGGATACAAAAAGAGGGAACAAAAAGAGGCTTGTATCGCTCTGTCTCCTACTACTTTTTCTGTCTTCCATCACCATGAACTGTTTCCCATCTGCCATGGGCCACCCTGCCTTGGAGCCAGACAATTATTGACTGAAAACTCTGTAAACTGAGCTAAGTAAACCTTTTCCCTTTCACTGAGCTTTAGGTATTTTGTCTCCGCAATGAGAAAAGCGACTAATACAGTGCCCAAGAGATAAAGGCCGAGACTTAAGTGGCAGACTCTACAGACTATGTTTCTGGAAAGACTGAACTCATAAAGCTTCGTTCTCCCTCACCGATCTGTTGATCTCAGGATTTACCATGGAGTCTAACCCTCATCACTCTACTCACACCTTCTACTTGCTTGAATCTGCTCAGCAGGTAGTTATGGTACTTACAAGTGACTTGAGTGGGCCCTCAGGCTTTTTTGAGAGCTAGCAAAAGGCCCGTAGTGAAGAGGAAGTCTCTGAAAGAGCCTGATATTTAATTCTGAGCACCCCAAGTGAACAGGTCTTGGGGTTGACTGGTGTAACTGTGCTAACTCTACCCGACCTTCAAGAGATCAAGAGGGAAGAGATGGATGGGCTGGATCTTCCCAGGCTAAAAGTCGGCAGAGAGGCATGAAACTGCAGACAAATAATGAAGGACTCCTCTGCCTTGCCGATGCCATGAGATCTCCACCATTCAGGGTCTCCCAGCAACCAAACTCAAGCCTAACTGTTGACTGAAGATAGTGACTCCTTATCTCACTGGCACTAACAGTGAGAAGACAGAGACTACCTCAGACTGAGCACGTGTTCACAAATAAGGAATGTTTTTCTAATAAAATATTAAGTAATTTTATCCAGAAAACAGCAGTCAATTCTAAGGAGAAAAATACCACCTGAAGGCTAAGAAGGCTCAAGAATCACAAAAATGCTAGAAGGAGAAATATAAAACTATTGAAAATACAATATGGGGCTGGGGATTTAGCTCAGCGGCAAAAGCGCCTGCCTGGCAAGCGCAAGGTCATGAGTTCGGTTCCTGGTACCGGAGAAAAA
>NW_004955454.1:12541629-12571222 GCF_000276665.1 Chinchilla lanigera | reverse complement strand
AAAAAAAAAAAAAAAAAAAAAAAAAAAAAAAAAAAGAAAATACAATAAGCTTATATCTAAGACAAAGGATTACCTTTTAAAGTAGCTCTGAGTAATGTTTCTAAAAATCAATAAGGACTAATAAACCAATAGAAAAACAGAAAAATAATGAACAATCACAGACAAGAAAATGGAAATGACTCCTCAACATATGAAAATATATTCTATTTTGCTGATTATGAGATGAATTCATATGAAGATTACATATTTCTAACATATCAAGTTGTAAAGATCAGATGTTTAGTACCCTGCTGTTTTGGATAAAAGAGAAAAAGGAAGCATTTTCCTTTCTTCCTGGCAGAGCTGGTCCAACACGTGACCTGCTTAGGGTCTGGACTGTGGCTGGACTTCAGATTGTGAGTTTGCTGAATGGACAGGGTACAATGGTAAACAGAGTCAGAGAAGGGGACCCTGCTGTCACCGAGGAGCATTCAGAAAGTGGTCACTGTGTCTCTAGTACCACTAATCTGTGGCATGGCTGCTAATACATTTCCATAATTTAGCCAGTCACGTCCATGAGAAAACTGTGCTTAGTTTCAAATAAATGACAAATGTTAGACCATAAGGTATGAATAAATAAGGTCCAGAATTTATTTAATGTAGCTTTCAAAGTTTCTCTGCAGATTCTATTCATGAAGTTTATAAGTAATAAGACCAAGGACATAAGTAAAATACTTCCACTGTGGTAAGATTTGGTCTCTTATTTTTTCATGTATATTCTACTAATGATGATTCTCTGGGGAATCACAGAAAGATTTTAAAGTACAGATCTTCCATCTACCTATAATTTCTTCCTATCATTATTCTTCTGACCCCAAATGTGCAGGTTTTATGATTTGTGTCTAGATGCCTTCCTCAAAGCCTCATGCACTTTTAGATGGAGCTTGTGTGGAGGTAGCTGAATCTAGTTTGTGATTGATTCATGGTTCAATGCTGGGATTAACAGTGCTGGGATTAAGGGTGGGTGATTTCTGGATCAGACCACTGATTGGACTGGTACCACTCTAACCCAGGTAGACTGGATACAGTGTAAGGGATAGAAAGAGGCTTGTCTCTTCTCTTTTATTGCTTTTGCTGTCTTCCATGGCTACAAACTGTTGCCCCTCTACCACGTGCCACCCTGCCTTGGAGCCAGCCAATTATGGACTGAAACCTCGACAAACTGTCAGCTAAATAAACCTTTCCTTCTTTAGCTTTGGGTGTTGGGTTTTTTGTCTCAGAAATGAGACAAGTAACTAAGACAGTGGGGGTTTTTCCTCACATCAATTAATTTGCCAACCCTCTGGACACCAACTGGTTGTCCTATAATTCGTGTATCCTGACACCATCTCCCTGGAGTTAGAGACATACAACAAAGTAAAGGGTCCAGTTTCACAGGACTGCCTCCACCTCAGGTGCTAACAAGAAGTCCAAGACCTTCCCATAATTTTACCAAACAGCTATAAGTCAAGGGCTCTCATCAACCCTTCATCAGGTTCAGTAATGTGCTAGAATGGCTCAGGGAGTTCAGCAAAACCATTTGCTTCCCATTAATGTTTATTATAAAGGATACAACTCAGAAGTGGATCAGTAGATGAGGTGCATGGAGCAGTGTATGGGGGTGCAGAGTTTGAATGTCTTCTTCAGACACAGCATCCTTTCAAGACCCTTCTATCTTCACCAACCAAGAAGCTCTCAGCTCCAGTATTTAGAGGATTGTCCTGGAGATTTCATTATACAGATGCAGTTTAGTAAATCCCTTGTCATTTGTAGCTGACTCTAATGAAAGTCCCCCTTTCTCCCAGGAACTTGAAGAGTGGAGCTGCAAACTGCAACTCTCAGCTATGCTTTAGATGTGGTTGTATGTCCTCCAAGTATTCAGGTGTTGGAAGCTTGGTCACCACAAGGCAGTGTCAAGATGTTGGCTCAAAAACAAGGTAATTGGGTGTTGGGCCAGGCACTGTCCTCAGAAGGAGTTAATGCTGGTCCAGTAAATGGAGTTAGTTCTCAAAAGAGTGGACTGCTATGTAAGCAAAACCATCAAATGCTTGGCTCCTGCCCTTCACATTTCTCCAGCACCTTGTGACACATCCAAAAGGGAGGTCTCTCTGGGTACAAGTGGCATGCTCAGAAATCTTCAGAACTGTGGGATTAGTAAGCTTTTCTTTATAAAGCACCCAGCCTTGGATATTTTGTCATAGCAACACAGAGCAGATGACTGTACCCTCTATACACATGGTTGGTTTCTCTGGTGACCACCCCCATCCTGAAGCTCAGGAAAGGACCTAAGAATGAGTCATCTCATTACCACACAAAAGACACCCTCACCACTCCTGAGACTCCAATCATTGGAGAGACTGTGCTGGGAAATACAGCAAAGACCGAATCTGAAGGGTACTCACGATATGCAGCGAGTGTTTCAACTTTTAAAAAATTATTGTGGTAAAAGACATTGCCATCAACTTCCCTCAAAATATGGTCCCTCATTTCAAGCACACTTATCCCCTCAGTGTTGCCATTTTCAGAAGCAGTGCTGTGGACTTCTGACCCTTCTCCAAAGTCAAAATCACCATGAATGGTAAACATGTTCACCTTGGAGGCAGCCACGACAGTACAACTAAAGATGCTCAGGAAAGAAGGCTCCCAGAGCTGCTTCAGAAAGTAGCCAGAATGATAGGACAGGTGTTTCTGAAGTGAGGAGGAGTATTCTGAGGATGATTAATGGCAATGGGTCTTTTACCCTAATAAAGCTTTTTAAATTTAAACATTCACTGTATTTTTCAATTACACCTCATGTATATTTCTTGTTGTATTAAAAACCCCTGTATCATCCTATCTAGCAAGTTAGGATATGGGACTCTATAATGTTTCAATGCACTCATATAAACTCTTCCAAGTAATTAAGTGCATTTGACGGGGGGTGATTGCACATACCACCACATCTCTGTCATAAATATTTTACAGTCCCTGATACCTAGAGCTCTTATTCAGACAAACAAAGCCATCTGGATTATGTTCTATGTGGTAAGAGGTAGAGTGGGAAATAAACAAAAGAGCGGATTTATTGAATAGAAGGAAATATAACTAATTGAATGATAGCTAGAGAGCTATAATCTCATCTCCATGTTCCCTTTCTTTTTAAAGCCATTGAATTTCATCTATTACACTACCTACTTGCAAAGACCTAAACAAAATTGATAGAAAATATTGAAATTAAATAATTAACCATGTAGTAATTTTCATTTTACATATTTGACATATTTATGATTCTAGGGCAGTAAGATCATTATTTCTGTTTATTATTTAAGTTTTTCATGCCTGAGAGAATCAAATCATTATAGCATTATATAAACTGAGCTCAGGGAGCCATGTTTCTTTTATCTTCTTCCACAAATACGTTACTGTATAGAAACTGAGATTTTAAGTTGTCATTATAAACCCACTGTTATGGTTAAGAATATTGGGACAGTATAAGCTACAAAGTTGAATGTTTTATATTGGTGCAAATATGAAATATTCAGGATAGGCAAATTCTACATTTATAAAGGAAGCCCTCTGAAATGTTTTATAAAATCAAATTAATTTTTGTAACTCCGGGAAAGATGCCTTCTGATGACCATGTCTCCAGGTCTTACACCCTCCATTATGAAAGAGCAGAGGCTGAAATGCACACACGGGGAAGAACTGCTACCAAAATTAATCAACCTTTCTTGTACTCGGTTGATTTGATCTATCTGTCTCAGAACTGTTCCCTCAGGTTTATGTCTGCCAAATTGGTGAACTCTGAAAAAGAAGGCAATTTAGAATTGGATTAGTTAGTTCATTATTATCTGAAGTCTTTTGCATTTTGAATAATTCTTGGCACATTTTAATCTGTTGGTATGAATACATACATGACAAGACACTTAGAAGAAAATTCATGGAGAAATCTAAAGGATGAATTTAGAATTTAGCCTTGATGAACAACATTCAAAAAGTATAAAATTAAGTCATTATACTCCATGTTATAATTGCCTCTTTATATAGACAAGAAAATAATGAACAAAAGGGAGATTTTAAAAGCATGTATATAAAGTATTTTAACTAAGAACAATCAGATTGCTGATCTTAACTTACCCATTTTCAGAATGCCCCATGTATAGACAATACTGTTAGGTCTTTTCTGCAGATTTACAGATAGATCATCCTTAAGTTGTTTGTTCCACTATACTTCTATGGCAAGGACTATATAAAGAGTAGCATAGTCTTCTTAAGTATTTGGACATCATTTGTGGCTAAGTGTGAGGGGAAATTACTCATAATCACAAGTTTCTCTCCCCTGAGATTGAGGGCACTCATTATCTTTGCAAGAATCACAATGCTTCGGCAGTGGGGTTCACCAGAACTCCCATTCAGGGCCCTTCAGTCACTGCTGAAAGCAGTTAGACCCTGCCATTGCCCATAATTACCCCTTACTCAGCAGCTAGAAGATGCTCCCAGATGCTTCATAAAAAAAGACATTTTCTTAACCATCTGACTCTCTTCTCACAGTAATCAGTGCACACTGGAAAACGTGGCCTCTGTGGGATTTTGCCTGTGCAGGCCTCAGAGGTCTGTACCTAGTACGTGAGGACCATAGTCCCTGAGAGAAAGCACTGAGGTGAGAATCATAAAGGCAAATGATCAGCGAATGCTGTAGATACCACAATGCTTTGGGGTGGTTTAATCCTGGATGTTAACTCTGCTCTCTTTCCTACCAATTCAGGAAACATCACTGTGTTTTGGCACTTGGAACATCACTGTTACAGTGACTGTAAAAAACCATAAGCCATATCCCAGATTTTCTTTGCTATTTTTATTTCACTTAATGTTGTTTGAAAATATTATTCAGCAGTTTTCAAGTATGAGTTCCCTGCTGAAAACAGACCATTTCAAGTGTG
The DNA here is from genome assembly GCF_000276665.1 of Chinchilla lanigera. NCBI lineage: Eukaryota > Metazoa > Chordata > Mammalia > Rodentia > Chinchillidae > Chinchilla > Chinchilla lanigera. The sequence goes on along the minus strand of NW_004955454.1, from coordinate 12,566,285 downwards.
GTGCTACACTGTCCTCATAAAACAAAAATGTACTAGAATTTCTGCTATTTTATAGCTTGCATTGCCTCTTCATCCCAAAGTAGCACCTACGCCTTTATCACACCAATTTTGAATTAGAAGTCATCGTCACTGATACTGGATGGGAGAGACAGAAAGTCATAACATGACAAATAGTCTAAGAAGACTAGTATTGTCCCCCTGTGGGCTAAATAAACACTAAACAACTAGAAATTCACCTAAATCTTGCAGGCAATTTTGTTGAAGAAGAGACAGAGGAGCTTTGAGATGACTGTGAGGAGTCTTTAATATGCCCAGGTTGTAGCACACAGAAGATTGACCAGACCACAGGCAGGGAAAAAATTTGGTTTGGCAAAAGAGTACATGTAGCAGATTGTACAGTGTTGCCTGGAGAATAAGCAAAAAGGTTTGGAATTGATTATGTATAAGGAAAGGAGCTGTGTTGGGTCTTTGTTTTAGAAAAAAGAAACTCTGTTTTCCTTTTTTTGTATTCTGTCTTACTATTCTATCCTCTACTGACAGTGGGATGGTGAAATTGCCTACTAATTTTTACTGCTACCTATTTCTCCGTTCAGTTTTGTCAGTCCTTGCTTCATAGCTCTGGGTACTCTCACTGAGGTGCATATATATTTATAGTTGTTATATCTATTTGGTGGATTGACCCTTTCATGAGTATTTGATGTCCTTCTCTGTCTCTTTGACAGTTTTTTTTTTTTTTTTTTTTTTAAGGATAAAAGGAGGGAAACATTAACAGACATACAACATTTTACAACATATCACAAGCACAATACAGACAATACAGAGTTCCAAACAAAGTGGTAGGGAATTAACAATGGTGGTTGTATTACATATTGATATCTTCAAAGTGGCTTCTCATTAAAACAGATATAGACATGCAATACTGGTCAACCAAAGACTCATTGACAGTTTTTGAATGAGTCTACTTTATCTTCATAAGAATGTTTGCTTTCTGCTCTCTCCTCATTACCATCCACAAGGAATACCTGTTCCCATCATTGCCCTTGCAGTCTGTGTCTTCCTGTGTGACTCAACTTTCTCATAAGATGTACATAATTGAATCTTATTTTTAAAATGCATTTAGTCATGGTGTGTCTTTTCATTATAACATTTATCCATTTACATTTAAAATAATTAATGCAAGGGACTCCATATTGCCATTTTATTCTTTTCTGTCTAATAATTATTCTGCACTTTTCCTCTCTTGCAGCACTCTTTTGTGTTTTCCTCTTTTTTATTGATTCTTTGTATCTTGTTTCATGGTTATCACAAAGCTTGCATAAAAACTTCGGAACCTTTGGTAAATATTTATTTATTTTAAGATGACAATAAATGCAGAAATGAAATATTTATGTATGTCAGAGTATATGACAATAAAAACCTAACAATCATAAAAGCAACTTAAATCACAAAATGCATGGGAATAAATCTAACAAGGGTATATAAAAAGTTGCATATTCTTTATCCAAAATATATAACAGCATATATATGTATATATTAATAGCATGTACATGTATAACCAAATATGTATGTTGCATATGCTATCTTGGGACTGGGACCCAAGTCTAGACATGAAATTTATTTTACTGCTTTTGCTGTCTTCCACCATGCCAGCCACCAAGAACAGTTGCTTCTGTGCCATGTGCCTCTTTGCCTTGGAGCCAGTGAATTCTGGACTGAAACCTCCACAAATTGTGAGCCAAAGAAACCTTGCCCCTTTAACTTCGGGTGTTGAGTATTTTGTCTCAACAATGATAGAAAAGTAACTAAGACACAAGTGCATAAAACTTGAAATGGGGCAAGTAAAACTTTAGCATTTGTATGAGAAAATATAGGAAGCTATCTATGTATATGAACGTAGGGTAGGAAAGAATTTCTTACCTAAGATGCAAAAAAGACTGGAAAATAAAGGAGAAAGTTAGATGAGTTAGATTATTAAAAATTTAAACCTCTATGCAGTAAAAGATTTTTATAATAAGATGAAAAGACAAGCCCCATTGAGAACATTTTTAACAAACATATGGTCATTACATATATCTGAAGAATGTCTGTAAATCAATAGAAAAATAAAGAAAGTGAAAAGAATACATTGCAACAGCAATAAATGTGAAACAAACGTTCAATTAAACTAGTTGAAGGAAAATACAAATTTTAATCTCAAGAAAATAACAATTTATAATGTATTCATGAAAATTTTAAAAGTTCAACAACATCAAATTTTGAGGTATATGTAATGAAATGAGAATTCTCAACACTTTGGAGACCTATATAGCATGTTCTGGGTGTACATTTATTCTAAGATGCAGCAGTCTAATTCTAGACACATATTCCAGAGAAATCTTAGTACATGCACAAAGGAGACATACACAAAAAATGTTTTGATCTATTATTTGTAATATTTCATAACAAGTACTATAGGTTGCTTCAATAACAGGACATTGTGAAAGACTTTTCTAGTCTTTGGGAAATTTTCATAAAAAGAATGAACCTATGATATCTTCATTTACTGAAATGCTAATCAGAAATTCAAGTGAACAGACCCAAACTACAAATATTTACATAAATAAATCCCAAAAAATGCTGAATAAAAAAGGACTGGCTGAAGAAAGGTAGGTAGGTATAAATGATATAATTTCTAGTATTTACATTTGGGTTAGGAATATCAGGAATACATCCCAAATGAACTACATTAACATCAATGGATGATATCCATAAGCTTATATTTTTCTGCTGATTTTAAGGTAAATTATTCACATCTTGAATATGCCTACTCAATAAAGGAACAATTCTAAAGTTGCATTGGAATAATGTTCTCCTATTTTTTGATGTGGAAACACTATGTTGCTACATCAAGATCTTTCTGGAAAAAACAGAGCAGTCCTGGGGATCATATTAAAAATCCTATGTCAAGTTTTTTGGCTTGAATTTTTTATTTAAACATGATAGGGCAGGAGAGATTCCATTTTCTGTTTTGTTTTGGTTTTTGGTTTTTTTTTTTCCCGGTACTGGGAATTGAACTCACAACCTTGTGCTTGCCAGGCAGGCACTGTGCCACTGCGCTAAATCCCTGGCCCCTCCATTTTCTGTTTTTAACTCCATATTAAGAGAAGCCACTTAAAGTTCACTTAAGCTGTAGTTGACTCCCATGTTTCACCCCTTCACCTTGGGTAGCTATCAACTCAAAGCAGAGCAAGGTCATAAAATGGGAACAGAATAAACAGGACAAATGGGGAAGTAGGCTAAAAGTTAAACTGTAATGGTCATTTGGAATCTGGCTGTCCAACAGCTCCTGAGAAGGTAAACTTTGTGCATTCTTGTAAGATTCTGAAAAATGAGGTAACGGTTACTATGGAAACCTAAAATATACTTAAACTGGAGGTGAGACCCAGATCGGGGGTGGACATCTTCTCTGGCTCCTGGTTAGAAACTGTCCGTCAGCCAGCTTAATTAACCTTTGTTCATTCCTGCCTTTTCAGTTTTCCTGTGAGTGCCTTTCTCAGTGAATTCACTTGCTGTATCACATGGAGGCCCACGTGAGATTGGCTTCACAGAAACAAATAAACAAAAACCCTCGTGTTTGAGGAGGTCCTATGCCTCCTGGCTTTCACAGCTGCCCTTTAGGTGGCAGGGTGCCTCCAGCTGCTTTCAGGTGGCCACCTGGGGATGACTGCATGCCAGGATACCAAGGCTGCATAAGCAGAATGGTAAAGCCCCCCTCCAACCTAGGTAAGATTTTGAATTGGATTCTGTTGTTTCCCTTTGGTTTCTTTTTCCAGACTGACAATCTGATGGGCCTGGGCTGCCAGATGTGGCAACCGTTTGGTCTCAGTGTAGCTGAGGATTTGTTCAGAGCTTTGTGTCTGAGTTTGTTTTAGATTTGGTCAGTTCTGGACTCTAAAAATCTTTTCAAATTGATGGTCAGAGGCAATTAATGATTCCCAGGTTTGTTTTGCTTTGTTTGTTTGTCTGCTCTGTTTTTCTCCCAAATGTGCCAACAATTTCAGGTCACCACAGCCTCAGGCTCTTGTTTGGATTGTTGGCTGAGTGAGGGAGGAAAGACCTGCTGCGGTGAAGTGTTCTGTCTCTGTTCTAAATTAAGCTATCATGAACTCAGCAGGCAGTAAGCCCACCATTCAGGTTTATGCATGATTAATAATTTTTACAAACTTAAAAGTAATGTGTGTTTGTCAGTTCACAGATGGAGTTCTGGTAATTAAGGAAAGGTCCCCTAAGCAGAAACACCATTTTGCCCTTGGCACCTGAGAAAGATGACCCTCCCTTTTGTCTCCCAACTCAGGTACTGCCCCATCCTGCACACCCCCTTTGTTGCCTCCTCAAGGGGGTATTCCTCCTTAGCTGTGGCCCTGACCCCCCAGGGAACACACACTGACTGCAAATGTAGGAGGAAAGCCTATTGAAAGCCATTTCAGCCAATAGCCCCCTTCTAGGTCAAAAGAGATTATTATGATTCAATTTAGCCAAAATATATTTGAGTGCACTTGATTTTATAAGCAAATGGTCTTGTGCTTTTTTTATTTGTCTCTCTGTCCAAACTGTAAACAGTTGTTGTATTTGAGCTCAACAAATTATTCTTTTTATATTTTTTTAATTTTGAAAAACTTGTCTGAAATTTAATTTGGCTTATAGATAAGCATCATCTAAATTAAAAGTTGCCAGCTGGTCAAATGATGTTAAAATTAGTTTTATAAATGCAATGCTTATTGTTGTTTTGTATTATGATTTGAGAGTCATTGTTCAAATTTAATATATCAACTATTGAGGTTGTATTTTCATGGATTATCAAAAATTTGTTAAAATAGTTAAACAGAAATATCTTAAGGTGAGGAGAAATTATTAGACAGGACTCTGACTGATAAAGGAAAAGCAGCTACCTGGAATAACATTAACTGGTTTTTGTTCAGTAAGAAGGAGCTACAGTAGTCTACATAGCCTTATGGGAGACACCCCAATAGATATTGTTCAAAATATACTACTGTGCTATGTTTACACTCGCCATTGTCAAAGGGTTAAGTTTTCAAAAAAGAGGCAATAAGGTTTTTTAATTAAAAATTTCTATTGGTACAAAATGAAATGAAGAAACAAAATATTGGCAATTTGTTATTATTAATTTCATGGTGTATTAAATGTATTCATGCCTTCCAAATGTACAGTATTCTAAAATATAAAAGTGGGATTATTTGTAATGATAGACATTTTCTTTCAGATTCAGACATTTGTTCTCTTGTGTTGCAGATATTTGTGATAAGAGGTTCATGTTAAGTCAACATAAGGTTATCAGTCAAATGATAATAATGAAAACCATCTGAATTATTATTAGGACTAATTTAAGATAAAAGATAATGACTTAGAAAGATAGGCATCTGGTCTTTTCAAAGTATCTAAGCTCTCTTTCCTGGGTGATTTTAGAAGCAATTCACTACTAACTTTGATTTTGCTCTAGTCTTTATTACTCTATAGTTGTTCAATTTTCATAATGTTTTGCCTTTTTACTTATTTTGAAGTGCTTCTATGTTACCTGTTGATATGCACAAATGTTTTCCTTTATTTTTGTTTCACGAACATATGATATTAAGACTTTTAAACTATCCTTTGTAATTTGATAAGTCCTATTTGTCAGTATATTAAAAACATTATTATTGTAATGGTTAATGTACATAGTATTTATTAGGAGTATGGCTCTGTTTGAATAAGCTTTGTACAATGTCAGAATTCTGTAGAAACTCAAGCTATATAGATCCTGTTTGGCTATGAGTATTACATAAGGTTGGCATTGTGTCACTTCATTTATTACCAGAATTTGTCTATTTTGTTAGCCATTGACCTAATAGCTTTATATTCTCCTTTAGTTAAGTTGCACATGAACACATAATATTGGGCTTTCTTAGTTCCAAATTTTTGTGGTATGACACATATAATTTTACTTACTTTCTCTGGACCTTCTACGTTTATCTGTGTAAATGATGTATTGAATGAACTAACCATTCCTGGTACTTTATGGGGCATCTTTTCTTTCTGAGAACTTAACTGATTGCATATTCAGAAGCACTTACATATACAGAAGTGTGATCAGACACTCTATTGGGAATTTAAAATTATGAAACATTCCTACTTAAAAAGAGCACATAGTGTGCCAAGGAGAAATCACCCAGTTATGAAAACTGATCAAATGAATAACAGCCCAGACAATGTTACAAACTTCTTCAGTGACGTAAGGACAGCAAATTAGATAAAAGCTTCCTATGTATTAGGTAGAGATAATTGACTAAAGAACTATTCTATTCCAAGATGGAGATTTAAGTGTGTTACAAAAAACGTCATCATGACTGTTATGTTATAATACTATGTTTAATTTTTCTCTATAAACCTGTATAATTGCTGTCTGTTAACATTCTACAGGGATTCATCTATGAGAACATTCATATTTGGTGAGAAGTAGCAGTTCTCTGGCTATACTTTATATTTCAAGGCTCTTCTGGAAGTTCAGCAACTGAAATTTGGAGCCCCAAAATTAAAAAGATAGATGGGCTAACGGAGTAACCAATATGGCCCTAGCCCTCCTAAACATTTCAGTCTCCTTGAAATATTCCTTTTTTCCAGTTCCCAAGCCTGGGACAAATGGATATCTCCCAGTCCAGGACTTGCAGGCAGTGAATGTCCTGGTTATAACCCTTCACCCTACTGTACCCACCCCTTATACCTTGCTTAATCAATTCCCATCTACTCTAACTTGGTACACTGTGTTGGATTTAAAAGATTTTTTGTGTGTATTCCTTTGTCTGCTGCATCCCAAGAGTTGTTCACTTTTAAATGAGAAGGTCCAGAGGAGGGGAACAAAAAGGTACTTTACTAAGGGGGCTTGATAGCCCTCAACCCTGCCTCCCTTTTACTGACATCACTGGAGACACCTGAGCACGACTAAGTGAAAACAATCGAGGCAATCTACTTGGGCAGACTGGACCTTTAGGACACACTCTCCCAGAACCCAGAGTTTACACTGTTCTGAGATGGCAGCAGCATGGTAATTAATGGGGTTCAGAGGGTGAAAACAACAGTTGTGACCCTTTAGCAGACTGTCCAATCTGAGGCTTTGCTCCTGGAATGTTAGCATAATGGAACTTACTTGGGTTTTGGAGATAGGGAAGGATAAGCCCAATATGCCTTTGCTAATTTGCATGTATGTTGTGCCATCTACCTGGAAAGGGGCCTCCTGACTATGCAGGGGCATTAAGGACTCTGAAGAGATATTAAACTTGTTACAGGCTGTTTTGTTGCCAGCCAAGTTAGCTGTGATCCACTGTCTGGACCATCAGAAAGACAATTCTCTAGAGGCCCAGGGAAACTGAGCAACAGATCTAGCAGCCAAACAAGTTGAGACTCACACCCTGTAGCCCAAGCTCTAGTAGCTTCACTTCTCAAACAGAACTAAAGTGGGCCACAAAAGAGGGAGCTACAGGACAAAACGGATGACAAGTTTGGCCGGGAGGAAAGGTGTTACTTCCTGAGGCTGTAGCACATTTTGTGATCCAGGAGCTACATAACTGTACTCACTTGGGAAAGACAGCCATGGCTGAGCTGCTAGGCTGTCACTTCTTCATCTCTAGACTTTGGACTCTGTGTGCATCTGTGGCAGGCAGATGTGCAGCTTGTGCTCACAGCAATCCAGTTTCTCATCCACAGAAACTGCCAGGAGCCTTCAGACAAGGAACACTGCCTTTTGAGGATGTTGAGGTGGATTTCACAGAAATCAAACCCACCTTTGGAAACAAGAAGTATTTGTTGGTCCTCATTTGCACATATTTAGACTTGGTGGCCAACCTCACAAGAGCTGAGATACCTAGAGAGGTGGTAAAAGCTCTGAAGGAGCTAGTTTTTCCCTGGTAGGGGCTCCCCATGATGGTAGGTTCAGATAATGGGCCTGCTTTCATGGGTTGAGTGGTCCAGAGCCTTTCCACAGCTTTAGGGCTAAAATGGAAGCTACACACCAACTACCAGCTGCAGAGTTCTGGCCAGGTAGAGAGACAGAATCAGATTTTGAAGTCTACCCTAGATGAGCTGTGCCAAGAGACTGGGACAAACTGGGGAGCTATGCTTCTGATGGCCTTGCTGAGGTCCTAATGCACCCTGTACCCGGATGGGCTCACTCTGTTTAAGATCATGTTTGGAGAGGCCTCCTTCACTTTTGTGCATCTTAAAGGACTACAGGAGGTAAGGACACTTGGTGGACTAGGGGAGCACCTTTGTAGTTATACCACTGTGCACCCCCAAGTGGACTCTATTCACCTTCAGTGAACTGAGCTGGCCTCACTGTCTTCTGTGTGACCATCAAGATGTTATATTTACCACTCCCATCTATAAATTTTCAAACCCCCACTGATGGTGAGACAAACCCAGTCCTGAGACTCACCCTTTCCCCATATGTGAGGTTCAGAAAACAGGCAATTAGAGAGGATAACGATGACATAGACTTGGTAAAGTGGGGACTCTATGTGCCCAAAAACAATGGGAGGAAGATGTGGAAGGAGTTCAAAATGTGATCAGGCAGTTACATGCCCAGGTTAATTACTTAGCAAAAGTAGTGTTACTGAATAGGAGAGAACTCAATTTACTCTTTACGGAACAAGGGGGGGTTGTGTGCTGCCCTCAAGAAAAAAATACTGTTTTTATGCAAACAACTCAGGAGTCATCATAGGTACACTTGCCCCGTTGGATAGAGAAGCAAAAGAAAGGAGAAAGACATATTACAGCCGCCAAGGGTGGTATGAAGGACTCAGCTGGGGCCTGGGATTAACCTCCTGTATCAGTCAGGGTTTTATTAGAGAAACAGAAATAACACAAGATATACAAATGTATAAGAAATGACATGATTGGCTTACAACGGTCAGCCAAGGAGTTGGATGTGGAAGTGTGCAGAGGGTGTCTGCACACTGGAGACTGAAGGATTCAGCCCAGGGTCTGGAGTTCACTGTAGTATTCCATGTAAGTCCATATCAGGAGGCCAATAGGTCTACAACAGAAGGCTGATGAGTCTACACCAGAAGGCTGAAGGATCCAAGGTGGAAGCCGAAGAATCTGCACCAAGAGCCAGGAGACAACATCCAAGATGAAGTGAAGACTGGAGCTCCTCTGAAGAATGAGACCCCTCTGTCCTTCCTTGTTTACTTTTTATATTGCCTAGATGGTGATCCACCTGAGGGAGGCTCCTATATATGTCCTAAAAAAGGAAAATATATCTTTGAGAGAGGAAGGATAGAGCAAAAGAGACTCCATTTTGTGTTTTAAACTCCATATTAAGAGAAGCCACTAATGTTCATCCAATCTGTAGTTAACCCCCTATTCACCCATTCACCTTGGTTATTAACTCAAAGCAGTGCAAGGTCATAAAATGGGAACAGAACAGGACAAATTGGGAAGTGTTATGGTTTGTGTCTGTGTGTCCCCCCAAAGCCTCATGTGGTCATGGGGTAGGCTTTCAGAGTTTGATTGATTATGGGTGTGAGAGCTACACCCGCCCTGAGGTGGATATTTTGCATATATAATGGAGAAAAAGAGGCTGCTTGCTGCCATTCCTCCCTTTTGTGCTTGCTGCTTTTGCTGTGTTCTGCCACCATGAGCTGTAGCTCTCTGCCATGTGCCATTCTGCCTTGTAACCTGCCAAGTATGGACTGAGACCTCCACAAACTGTAAGCAAAATAAATCTTTCCTTCCTTAATTTTGGGCATCATGTATTTCATCCCAGCAACGAGAGAAAAGTAACCAAGACAGGAAGTAGGCTAAAAGTTAAACTGTAATGGTCATTTGGAATCTGGCTGTCCAAAAGCTCCTAAGAAGGTAAACTTTGTGCATTCTTGTAAGATTCTGAGAAATGAGGTAATAGTTATGATGGAAACCTAAAATGTACTTAAACTGAAGGTGAGACCCCAATCAGGGTGAATATCTTCTCTGGCTCCTGGTTAGAGGCTGTCCATCAGCTGGCTTAATAAAGTTTTATATCTGCCTTTTTGGATTTCTTGTGAGTGCCTTTCTGGATTGTCTTAATTACTTTTCTCTCATTGCTGAGACAAAAATACCTGATGCCAAGAATTAAGGGAGGAAAGGCTTAGCTTACAGTTTGTGGAGGTTTCAGTCCATACTTGGTTGGCTCCAAGGTAGAGGGGCACATGGCAAAGGGCGATAGTTCATGGCAGTGGAAGACAGCAAAAGCAACAAGAGCAAAAGGGGAGAAGTAACAGCAAGCAGCCTCTTTCCCTCCCTTACATTGTATGCCAGATACGTGACCCAGGGGGGTTGTAGCACTCACACCCATAATCCCAACATTGGACCATGGGTCAGTCATAAACTCTAGAAGTCTGCACCCATGACTGCATGAGGCTTTGGGGGGACATCCAGACACAAACCATAACATCAATGGTTTGTGCATTCTTGACATTTGGGGGTACATCCAGACACTAACCATATCAAACCTGTTCCCAAAAGGACACTAACAACCCAGTACAAGATTCAAGAGTTGATGCTTCACAAAACCCCATTTTTTAACTGGCATAAAAACTATAATGTTAGGTAAGTGGTTTGATTGTCCACAATTTCTAATTTGTTGTTATGAAGAATCACTATTTCTAAACTGACAGAAATATACTGTCCTGGAAAATTCATATGTGTATAATATCTCTTGCAAATATTTTTAGATACTTTAAGAAAACAATTATAATTTTTTATGAGCTTGCTTTTATTTTAAAAGATTTGTCTGATAAAAGGTATTTTGGAAATTAATAACACTATAATATACCTATAGAATAGGTTGTTGTTAGACTGCCCAATATATGAGGGTTATGAGAGATAGAGATAGAGAGAGAGAGAGAGAGAGAGAAAGAGATCCTAGATGATATCAGTACCTTGAGAGTTCTAGGAAGAAACATTGCCTTTTTTGCCACTACATATTTATCTTAAGTTTCAATCACTAAACACAATTTGTTACAGCTGAAAATGACTTAAGATCTTATTTCCATAGAATTAGCATGAGGTCTGCAGAGAGTAGTTGCTCAGTTGAAGGATTTTTTGATATTTTAAAATGCTTGAATTCATAAACATTGATGTAAAAATCATCATAAAGAATCATCATAAAGATTGATTTAGAAATAAAAATGATATGTAGATATATTGCTAGAGCATATGCTCTAATCTACTACACAAGAAACCTTTACTAGAATAGCTGGAAAACAGCAATTTATTATCTACAAGTTACTAAATGAGTATGCATACCAAGAAAAAGAATAGAAATGTCTTAAATATTTGTCCATTCAAGACCTGGAAAATCTATAGTGAATCACATTTTTCTTTTTTTTTTATTTTAAAAAATAAAAGAAGGAAAACATATTAACAGGCAGACATCCATTTACAAAATAGCATAAGAACAATACAAACAAAACAGAGTTACAGACAAAGTTGTAAGAAATTAACAATGGTTGTTGTATTACTTATTGATATCTTCAAAGTAGTTTCTCAGGAAAACAAATAGAGACGTACAATATTGATCAAACAAGTAATCACTAACTGTTCTTTTCAGTAAAGCAATAGAAGACAGTAGTACAACTATGTTAGCTCTCCTGTATATACATACTTATATAATTTCCCCTTCTTTCCTTTCTCTTTTCCCACACAATCACATTTCTCTTGGCACAGAATAAACCTGTGGCCAGAATGTTCGTGCTTTCCAGGTCTGGATCTTCCTGAAGACAGTACCTACATTATCCATACAGGTATTGTCCTTGATCATTATAATGGTCCTGCAAGATACTTACATTCAGAAGTTTCTGTTGCACATGAGCAAACTTAAAGCCTGTGATGCTACATCATTGGCCTATGGCCACATTCTTAGTAGGTAATACAAGGATTCAAACCCTGCTCTTTTGATAATAGTGCTTCTCAACCTCTGTACATTTTTAAAAAATATACAGAATCTCAAAAAGATTTTGTTTCTGAAGATCATATCTACTCATGTTTACCATACTGGAAAAGAATCACTTAAAAACATTGGTTTATTTTAAAATTACTATGGTTTGTGTTTGGATGTCACCCCAAAGCCTCATGCAGTCATGGGGTGGGCTTCTAGAGCTTTTGATTGATTCATGGGCCAACGCAGGGCTTAGGAGTGTGAGTGCTATACTCACCCTAAGGTGAGCAGCTTGCATACAATATAAGGGAGGGAAAGAAGCTTCTCCTGCTTTTTCCCTTTGCTCTTGTTGCTTTTTTTTTTTTCTGCTGCCAAGAACTGCTGCCCCTGTGTTATGCCACTCTGCCTTGGAACCTGCTGAGTAAGGACTGAAACTTCCATAAACTGAGCTAAATAAACCTTTCCTTCCTTATATCTGAGTGTCAGGTATTTCGCACTAACAGTCAGAGAAAAGTAACCAAAACAAAAATCAATTTATATTAATCAAATAGTATATTCTGAAGAAAGATAACTTTTTCAAAATAAAAAAAGTGACAGGAGGGGCACTGCCTTATACTTGTGCAAACCTTTTAAATGTCTGGTTTAATAGAACACAGCTGGAATCTCATATTTGGTTCCACACTCAATCTTGTACCATAGGTTACACTTTTGAAGTATATGAAGCAAATACTTATGAGAGTGGTATAACATTGAAGCATCTAGAGCTTATTAGTTTTTAATATTGCTTTGGTCTAAGATGACTCCATGTACCACAGTCTGAGCATCTCTACGGGAAAGAAACATAGAAAAGAAAATGTGCCTTGAGGAAGAAAATGAAATCCTGTAACAAATTTAGCCTTTCACAGTTCTTTCCTGAGATTGCCCCCAACAAATGATGCTTCCAGCTCCCTCCTTTTCTTCTTCATCTTCTTTTAACAGCCCGGCTCTTATGTGCCTTACGTTTTTCACCCAGCTGTATTGTAACACTTACCGCTGTCTTGTGAAATATTGTTTACCTATCCTTGCCCTACCAGGTGCCATTAGACTGTAAAGTAGACAACCACAGGGATTGTGTCATTCTTTCAGAGCCGCTCCTCAGTGGTTCTGTAAGGGTGCACACCTGCCTCTGGCTGGGGCAGCCTAGGTCATAAGTTCACCAACAACAGGCGTATATTTTCTGTCTTCCCCCAGGAAACTTTTCACGGTATCATAAGTATAAGTTCAAAGAGAAATTATGAAACAGTGGGAGGAGGTCGCCCAGTGGGTGCTGTGACTTTTGCCACAAACTCAACTAATCCAGATCCGCGCAGAGAGGGAGGCAGGGCCCGAAGACTGACCCCTGCCCTTAGCCCCTCCCATCTGTCCGTGCTGTGCATTGGCTGCCTGCTGAAGCCAGAGGAAAGGAGTTAGGCTGATGCCAGAGTTACAGGGCTGAGTGCAAATGCTGGAAAGAGGAGAGCGAGGAAGAGGGAGGAATTCACATGATCAGATATTTCCATCGCCTTTCCTCCTCCCTCTGTGCCTCCCCGTGTGCTTCCTCCTCTTCCTTCTTCTCTGTCTTTCTCCTGCACCCCGCCACACACACAGAGGTACCTTTGTGCATGCACAAACAGTAAAAGCATCTTATTAATTTACAAGATAAATGACATTTGTTGCCTTCTGTGACTGCTAATAGGCTTTTAAAGATCATTAACAGTGCCCTCAAATTTGGCTCTTCTGAAAATGGTGTGGCTCTTCTGGACGTCTAAGAAGGAAACTCACTTTTGCAAGACATTGCACTGTGGAACAGTCAGAGTCTGAAATGCAGTGTCTCAGTCTGGTGACTTGAAGTGCCCTGGGGAAGGATTTATTTTAGGTGGCAGTCATTCTTCTGACAGCTTGTCTCCTGGGAAGCCATTATCATCATCAACATATTTAAAAATTCTGCAGCCATTTGCATTCATCTAGAATCTTTTAATTGAGTAATAAATACTGTTACAGTATCAGACTAAGGGCTGGTATGACTCCAAAGGTGATTGATTTTCAACAAACCTAATCCAAGTGAGCTCAGAAATCTATTCTGGGTTAACATAACTTATATGACAAGAGAAGGATTTCAAAGGATAACTTAGAAGAGCAAAATGGAGCAAATGAGCTTAAATCTTGAAGAAATTATGAAAAAGATAAGCCCTTACATCCTAAGTCAGCAGTTTGATCACTGCCTGTAAAAAGAAAATGTAACTGAGTATAAATTTGTTGAGCAAAACACACTCTTGTATTTTATTTTTACTCAAAATTCATAGCAACTAGTCAAACAGTTTTCTTAGAAGCAATTTATAAAAAACTATTTAACACACAGAGCCTGGAAATAATAAATTGTGCCTATTTTGACACTGCTCACATTATAAGGCAAGTAAAGAAGGTCTGTGAAGTTCAGAAATAAAGATCTTAGACTTATAATGTGGTAAGGAGCTTTGTTTTACATTACTTTAAACCAAGTGTTGAGTTCATCCAGGTGAAACTAAGAACAACCGGACACTGGGCATATAACCACTCATCCAAATAAAAGGCTGACGGCAGTAAAGCATTCTGCTGTGCACAGGAGGATGTCTATAGCTAATAGTGTACTTCTGCTTCAAAAATTTAAAAGATATTGAATGTTTTTGCCATCAAGAAATGATATTTAAAGGGGCTGGGGATTCAGCTCAGCGGCAAAAGCGCCTGCCTGGCAAGCGCAAGGTCGTGAGTTCGGTTCCTGGTACCGGAGAAAAACCAAAAAAAAAAAAAAAAAAAAAGAAATGATATTTAAGGAGATAAATATACTTATCTTTATTTTTTCAGTTTTTATTTTTTAGTAGTGTGTGTTAGCACAACATAATAATTGCACACTCATGTTGATACCCTGATTTCTGGAGAGGAAGTTCAGAGTAGAGCACTTGCCTAGCACAAGTGAGGTGCTGGGATCGATCCTTCACAATGCACAAAAAAGAAGTTACACAACGTAAATAACTATCAAGATATCACGTAGTGTCCCATAAATATTTGCAAATTTTATGCTTTTAGTTACCCGTTAAAATAAATTTATTATTATTGTTTTAAAGACTCAACCAAAGCTTCCAGGTCTTCAAGCAGTAGAAAGCTGTCTCTCCAGAATGCCCCAGCCCCTTTTAAGTTCCTGTCTGGAAAAGTTCAAGGCTGCAAAAAGAATTTACTCTTTGTTGCTACTAAAGCCTGGCATAGGTCCCTGACCTGTTTCTCTTGGAGAATTTACTAAAAAGCACCTGACCCCTGTGAGTGTGAATCTTCTCCACTCAGGAGTGTCTCAAGGACCTGGAAACCAGTCCTTTGAGATGTGCTCGCAGGAGGTGCAGGCCCTGGGATCTCATGTGTAGGCCCTGCGATCTCACCTCTCTATGAGAAGATGGAACCCTAACTTCCATAAGGGCAGCTCTCAAACACAGCAGCCGAATCACTCATCTACTGACCAATCTTTTATAAATTTTTACTTCTCCAGCTCTACTGAGACCCTCTCACTCCTCCCTGCTGCCTCGTTCTCTCTCTGAACATCCGGTCACTTCTGTGCAAAGTGCAAATTGGAGTGGAGCTCAGCTCTTTACCCACTGTCAGTAATATGGACAAAACCTCGTTCATTGCTTTAACTAGTATCTCCCTTTGATTTTCTTTGAAAAAAGATCCCTGGGATTCTTGAGAGCACTCTGTGAGCAGATGTCATAAAATCTTCTCCATCAAAAGGTTTGTTAAGCAATTTTGTGTTCCTGTGATAGCTGCTTTAAGTTTATCAAACTTTAGAAGCAAGATATATAAATAAAAGTATAAAATCAGTCCTGGAAAAGATTCGGTTTTGGTATGGAATCATTTGCATGTATGGATTCTGTGGCCAGTTTGCAAAATACGTGCTATTTGCAAACAATCTTCCTATGCATTTGGATGAGCAGGAGAACCTGGATAGTGTTTTTTGGGAGTATTTTTTGCGCAGACAAAAACAATTTAATTAGAAAGGAAAAGCCTGAGGGACACCCCTTTTACCATCTTCTTGAACTTGGCATTTTGATGAAACAGTGTCCCCCTGAGATTCTGAGAAGTTTTCAGTCTCAGGAAAAGGTAGAAAATCATCTCATTTGTCAGGAATGAAATGAGATATTATGAAAATGGAAAATGGCCGGTAAGAAATTGAATTTAAATTGCCATATAAAGTTTCTAAATAGCTTTTTCAAGTACAAGCAATCATTTGAAACTTCTCCCCTTTCCATCTGCTAAATATATAAGAGACTGATGGGATAAGAGTAAGAAAACACCACAGCATTGATAGAATACTATCCCGGACCAGTGAAAGTCCTGCTCTACACAGTCTAGTACTGTGTGAACTTCTGAGCTCGTCTGACTCCATACCCTCAGCTCACTGGTCTCCAGATGGACTCCAGAAAGCCCTTTCACTCTGGGGCTTCACACATGCTGTTCCTCTGTGTGGAACCGTCTAGCCCTACTCTTCAAGTAGCAGCGAAGATCTTCCTTCTAGCATCAGCTCATTTTAACTTATGATCTTGCATGACCTCACCTAGCCTCCCTGACTGAGGATTCTTTGGTGTGTTACTCTTTCAGCCGCAATCTCATTTCGGAGTCCAGAGTGCTGACCATTATACCGTGGGGCCTCACTCAATGGCAATCTCATTTCAATGTTTGCATTTAATAATCTCCCTTTCTTGTAGACTGTGAGCTTCCTGAGGGAAGGAAATATGCCTAAATCACCCACAATTGTATTCACCAGACTTGAGTATATGAACAGTATTCCATAGATATTTATTGGGGAAAAGTGAAATATTGAGCAATAATTTTGAATAAATATACAGTATGGGACTGTAAAGAGATCATAACTGAACATTTAATAGAATATATACAGCAACATAGATGGAGATAATATGAGAAAAAGATGTTTGGAGAAGATTGTCACCTGCTGACTTATAGGGAAAATTTTTATTTCGGCTTCTGTTTCAATAAAATTTAGGTATAAGCATAGCGTTAAGTTAACTTAGATGCAAAATGTGGTATGAAAAATGCAATTTTTTTCCTCATTGTTGCATTTAAAACATATGGAGGTATAAATGTTAAAACGGTTTCTCAGGTGTTAACTTCCTCTGAGCACTTGGAGCCTGAAGGACACGCCCAGGGCTGCCGGCCAATTATTCTGGACAATTCTTTTTTCTCTGATGTAGAGAGCAAGCAGAGGTGGAAAAAAGACTTTCGCCCGAAAGAGTGCAAGTAAATACAGTTCTGGAGCATTGAGTATTTCTATGTACATAAGTATTCCCTGTGTTTTTACACCTTATATTCAGAAAAATCTTATTGGCATATTTTGGTAATGTTTTCAAGTTCTCGAATTTCAGGGCCCTCACAGGCAAAATGAAAACCATAGTAGCTCAAACCCAGCAGAATGATGGTGAAGAAATCCAGCACAAAGAATAGAACTCAGTGCCTTAAATAGAATGGTCACTTAATAAATGTTAATTTATTATTCTCACGGCATCAGAAATAATTCCAACTCTCTGGAATACAGTAAACGAATACATAGGGGACGTAATCTGCAGAAGGCAGGTTTGGCAAATCTGGGAAATTTGAAACAGGTATCAGAAGCAATGGAGCCAGCTGTTTTCCCCAGCTGGGCTTTTGTTGGGCCGACCCGTTTCCCAAAGTCGGGGCCCCAGCTCTGAAGACCCCAGAACGCAGGGGTGGAGAGGGCGCAGGAGGCCCGAGCGGCCGCCTAGCCCATCGCATGGTGGCGACTGACAGTCTCCATTTTAACCAGCTCGCTGAACTGGATGAACTGAGTGTTTTAGGAAGATTCTTTAGCAATTCCCCTGCTAATTACCACTCCTTTGCACCTCTCTCTGATGTTTAGAATTAGAAATATGAATCCTCTCTTTAATCATCCTTCCTTTTTTTATTTATTTTTTTGATGTTTTTTGAGACAGGGTCTCTCTAGGCACTTCAGTCTAGCCTTGAACTCACTTATGTAGCTCAGGCTGGCCTTGAACGCACAACTATCCTCCTGCCTCAGCCTCCTGAGGGCTGGGATTACAGGCTTGCGCCACCACATCCAGCCCTCATTCCTTTATAACTTGCCTAGCACTGATTTCAGAATTTATTCTCTTTATACTGTTTTGCTCCACTCAGACCTTTAATCTAATTCTCCACCCTTATTGTAGGTTTGATTCTATTCTATTTTGCATCACATTTCCCCCAACTCTGCAAACTTTAATTCCCTTACCCCATACCATGAACACACAACATAGCACTGTGAACTAGATTACATTTCTGTAGCCAAACTTTGCCGGGGAATGATGATGATAAGATGATGACAATGACAATGACTTATTCTATAGGCAAAAAATTGTGTATAATTTAGTCACAAAGCTCTAGCTCCTTGACCCTATGTCTGATTTTTGTTGAAATAATGAACATCTCCTGGGCTCTTGCTGTGTTTCAGTGCTGTGCTGGGTACAGTGATGCCTCACACGGCTTCCTCTCTGCAGTGAACCACACACTACTAAGGAGCTCACACAGTACAGCGCTCAGGTGAACGGGAGTTTTCCTCTTCGGGAAGTTTTCTTTAAGAATACGACACAGTTTGTGGTTTATGGGAATACTTCTCCAAATGTTTTTCCTGAACTTCGTTTCTTTTAAATCCTTGCAGAGTTTTTCAATAAAGAATATAAATAAAAATTTGAAATTAGTCCTAAATCTCTCTAAGGACAGTTTTACTTTGTTTCTTCTTCTTCTCCCATAAAGTTTTCGCTCTTCAGTAAGAAGTCTCTACCTTTTCCCAAGTGTTTTTTGGTCTTACTTGTCTGTGTCGAGAGATACAACTTTATTTACTGGACAAGGCCACTCATTTTCTCAGCACAGCAGACCCTGACCTTGGATGAACTGTAAGGAAGCGTTTGCCTATGTAGTCTCTGTCTCTCACACTGCGAAGGAGAAGATAAATGCTGGGCATCTTCTAAAGCATTAATTATAAGTGATTGGAGACTATAATAGATACACAGGTACAAATGGGTCACGGAGTCTGGCAAAAGCTTCAGATTATTTACCCAGTATGCATTGCTTTTTTTCTTTTATATAGATCCTCAGACTTAATCTGGATAGAAATATGCCCAGTGACAAAGTCAGTATTTCCCAGTCTTCCCTATGAACTGATGCTGCTAGGGGAGTCTTTCTAGAGAACTGTTAAAATAAAGCTATGTTGGCTATTTGGGGCCCTTTTTTACTCTTATCCTGTCTCCCTTCCTCTTGTCTGCATGATGGATGGTCAGACTACAACAGGCAGCTTTGGACTTTGAGTTGACCTTGAGAAGGGAAGCCGTGCGCTAAAGAGGAAAGAACAGAACCATGGTAGGAACCAAGGTTCACCTTCTAAAATATAAAACACCAAGTGAAATGTGAATTTCAGACAAGCAGTCGTTTTTTTCCTTTTTTGTCATTTTGAGACGGTGTTTCACTATGTAGTTCAGGCTGGCCTTGTACTCACTTTGTAGCCCAGTCTGGCCTTGAACTCACAGCAATCCTCCTGCCTCAGCCTCCCAAGTGCTGGGATTACAGACGTGAGCCACCATGCCTGGCTAAGGAGTCATTTTTTGATATTAGTATGTCTCAGAAACTTACACTGTATTTTTTCCTTAGGTTCAGCTTTCATAACTAATCTGTATTCTTTTACATTTCAGGGTCTTCTCTTGTCTATTATTATTTTAAGATGATTTTTAAAATTTTATTTTTAAGAATTGACAATAGTATAAATATTTATAATGTATACTTTATTGGGTTGATATATGTATATACTGCAGAGTGGCTAAATTGGGCAATTAACACAGTATTACCTCATATACTCATCCATTTTTGTGGTAAGAACCCCTAAAATTTTTCTTCTAGGATTTTTGAAGAATGAATGCATTGTTACTGACTAGAGGTATTGCGTTATGTGGCGAATCTCCTAAACTTATCCGTCCTGTTGAACTGAAAAGTTGCACGCTCTGACCAGCACCTCTCCAACCCACTGCTCCTCCCCGGCCCTCCTAACACCGTTTTTCTCTCTACTTTTAAAAATTATTTTTATTTTAAAGAGGAAAAAAAAACTAACAAAACAACAACAATGAAGACAAAAACAAAACAACACAAAACAACAAAAACAATACATGACTTCAAAACAAAATGATAGGAACTGACAACGGTTGCTACATTACATACTGTTGTCTTCAACAGAGTTGCTCAGTCCACTAGACATAAGAATGTAAGATTGATCAAACAATCAAAGACAGTAACAAGTAATAAAAAACAACATTGGAAATGACAAAGAGCTTCACCGTACAAGATGATAAGAGTTCAACAATGGTTCTTTTATGGCATATTGTTGCCTTCAGATTGTCTACTTTTATCAACTCAACTTTTTTAGATTTCATTTGTAAGTGAGATCATGTGGATTTGTTTTTCTGTGCCTGGCTTATTTCACTTAACATTATGTCCTCCAGTGTAGTAGACTGACAACTGGTGGTCAATTTATAATCCCAAGCTGAACTGTCTAAGTGTGGTGCCGGGTGTGGGAGGCCCACCTGGGAACTGTTGCAGGCAGCATAAGAGGCGGACCTGGAGAAAAAGAAACTAGGCTGTTGGGAGCTGAGAGAAGCTGTCGGGAACTGGTAAAAGCTGTAAGGAGCTGTTGGTTGTTCTGGAGGAGCTCGTCATGCTGGCTTTCCTGATGAACTTGGCTGTTTTCATCCTCTGAGGAGCTCGAGACCTTATTGGCACTGAGAATGGCTTTGGTTCACTTTGGGGGAGCTCTGGTCCTCACTTTGAGCATTGCTTCCTGGCTCTGGAGGGGAAGATGGTGCACTGCTGGTCTCCTAGAGAAGCTTGCTGCGTTGGCTTCCCTGATGGGAACTTGGCCATCTTGGCCATCGGCGGAGCTCGGGACCTCACTGTTGCTGAGGATGGCTGTGGTACCTTTCAGGGGAGCTTTCACACAAGCTGTCACACAAGCTCTTTCTGAGACATCCCTCGTATGATCTCTTTTCACTGAATTTCCATTTTCTGTCAGTTCTGGGACCGCTGCACTCAGTAAGAAGCTTTCTTCCTGATTAAGATGTTCTTCTGCTTAGTGATTTCTTGTGATGGGGGTAATAAAACAGGCTTTAAATCATAAATTATTTTGTGTCTGGGATTTCATACTGAAAAACAAAATAGTTAGAGTTCCTTGATGTCCTTCATAAGAAAGTTCCAACTCCTGAGTGGCAGGCTTCAGACATTCATCAACTTAATGCCTGCCTTTCAGTGGTTTTATAATTTTTTAGCATTAATAAGTCAATATCTAGTGAAGTAATAATTATTCACAATCTAATGCAAGTTAAATAGGAGTTTTAATGACATCATCTGGGTACATCTAACCTGGCTTGGCTGTGAATTTGCTTCTATGACTATGGAAATAATTGGAAACACAGGGTGAGCCTTACTGTTCAATCACTGAGAGCTAAAGAACAAGGAATTGAACAGTGTTGACTGTCAAAGGATGCAGTGGAAAGCCAGGTGGACTCTCGCCCTCCCAGAGCATGGCTGTCTTAGTGTAGACAAGGCAGCTGTTGCACTGGACTCCTAGGCCCTGTATACTTCTGTCCGGAATGTTCTGATTCTGTTCAGTCCACCATGTGCCATTCCCAATTCATAACAGTAGTGAGAGACTAGCAAGCGCGAGGTCTTGAGTTCAATTCCTGGTACCGGGAAAAAAAAACAAAAACAAAAACAGTAGTGAGAGAATAGTTACATCCACTCTTTAGTCCTGACTTTGTGCCAGTCACTATCTTCATTCTCTAGATGAAGAAAGCAATTCACTTGCATCAACCAAGTCATAGAAAGAAGTTCCCCTTAGGGTTGTCAGAAAACAAAGTCCATGCACTTAACTTACTGCAGAATTCCAACTTGCTGGGTCTGAAGCTCCCCTACCTGAATTTTAGAATCGTCCCTGGGCAGCCTCCCTGATTCTCTGGAGAAAGCCTGACTTCCAAGTTCTGTCCCGTGCTGTTGAATTAACAGATTACGCATGCTGTTGTGTGGCTGTGGGGGCTCTTGGTAAAGTCCCTCTGATATACTAGCATCTTATCCTAACTGTTCTGCGAGACAAGTGGTATTGGTGTGAACCTGGGCATCTTGCCATCTGGAGCTCATCCAGATAGGCTCAGGCAGAAAAACTTTTCTGCCTCTACAGCAGCTCTGTGCAGAACTACCGGTGCAAATACTCTGGCTGCAGCTTGTTCCTGGTCCTGTTCATTTCCAGAGTGTGGAATAACCACAGCAGTCATCCTTTGGCTTCCCCTCATAACTCATCTCACTGAAATCCTTCTCCTTATCCCTGTACAGTAACAACATCTTGTAATTTTATTCTCACAATATATGAAACTTTAAATAACTCCATAGAGCACCCTATGCAGATAAGCATCTCAAATGATACCACCGTTTCCTAAGATGAAAGTTACTTCATTCAGAATATGCAACAAGTAATCTATTTACCAGGCATAGTTTGTTAGGTATCAGAGATAAATCTTGAACATCAACAGCCTTGAGAAATTAAGAGTCAAATGCTGAGGTCAACGTGCAAACCACTTGATATGGTTTCAGACAGAGAAATAGAAGTCTCTAATTGAGATTAAAATAAAGGTCATTTTATGATACAGAGACGAGGATGATTAATTCCTATTACAAGCACTCCCCAGTGAGAAGATCGTATGTTTCAGGCCAATTTGGAAAACTACTTGACCTTGCTTAGCTGGGAGGCTCCCGCACAAGTGAAGTGCGCTTACTACAGGGACAGTGTCTGATGCGGCCATCAGCCATTGCCAGGTGATGGTAATCACACACCCTCAAGAGGCATTGAAGATTGGCAGTTATGTGATTTTCACGTAAAACCCCTGTTTTAAAGTATTCCAGAAGCTGTGGATTGGGGCTTTGAAATGACAATGCTCAAGTCAATAGCCAAGAAAGAAAACTATCACTACTGACTTGAGAGGGAGATGGTGTGTTCCAAAGAGAATGGGCTGATCCTCTCAAATTCCATTTGTAGGGAGGATGGGGAGCTGCTTCCTGTTGTCTAGTTCTAGCAGTCCTCTTAGATTCTGTCTGCCCACTGTGGTCTCTGCTGCTCTGGAGAGAGGAGTACCCATCCTGCCTGTGAGCATCCACAGAAAGTAGGGGTGCTGACTATGCATTTAAAAGAAAATACACAGACTGGAAATGGAGGTCTAGGCAGAAGGACTATTAAAAGGAAATTTTCTTGGAGAATTGTTGCAAGTTTCAAATTTCCGCAAATATCTTCCCCTTTACCTAAATGTCAAAACTCCTTTCAGCAAATGTATATTTCATCACAAGTTTGATTGCAATAGTTTGTACTAATGCCCCAAGTTTTATAGTTATCACATATTACAGTTCAGGAGTGCTGTTTTGGAGTTCTTCTGATGGAGTAAATATATGTAATAAAAAATTTGGGGTCTTCTTAAATAGAGCCATTCCTTCACTTCTGAGCAGAAATAGGAGGGTAAACAAACATAGGAAGATATAAGAATCTGTGAATATGGCTGGGTTGTAGCTCAGTAGTAAAGCATTTGTCATGCATATGGCATTGGGTTCAATTCACAGTATCTCAAAAGAGTAAATATTATTGTATACAGTTAAGATAAGGATTGGGCTAATGACAGGGATTCATTTCAATGTCAGTATTCAAAGTAATTTAGAAGCATTAAAGAATTTATTTTTTCTTAAGTTTCAAGCTTGTATTGCTTGACTTAACTATTTTTTAAAATACATTACTTGTCTTTGAATTCTTAGATTGAACACCTGAGTGTATTTATCAAGCAGATTTGTGCATAACAAAAATCAACTATCTTCTCCTGTTATGCTGAAAGTGTGTGTGGACTGAAATCCGCCGTCTTGATCTTTATTACTGCGTTCACACTTACTGTAGTGTTCAATCTATGTCAGCCGGCGAAGCCCTGACACTGCAATCGCCCTGTCTCAAACTTCTCCCTCCGTGTGGAGTTAATGACTTATCTGGAGAAGCTTCACTGCATTCTGGGTTGGGCTGACAGCCAGTTCGGCAAACCTAAGCCTGTCAGGCTAGAACGAGTTTCAGTGCTTGTATAAATATCAGTTTTATAAACTGAGATAAAATGCAAAGAAGATCTGAATAATGCATATGAACATGTTATTTATCTTTCATTAAAATGTTTAAATACTAGTTCATCAAATGCTGAATACATTAAGAGGAAACAAGATAAATTCTCCTCTGATGGCAGTCAAAAAGAATTCTATATTAAAATTCTTAGAGTAAGTTGTTACTTTTGCAGAAAAGCTGTTTTAGACAATGACCTCGCTGTATTCAAACGTTTAACCACCAGGAAGCCCCCAATACGTTTTAAGATTTACAGCCTAATGAGCAAGTCTCAAACACTAGAAGCCTCAGATATTCAGGCCTCTGATCTGTTACATCAGTGTGAATCAGTTATTCACCCATTCAATAAAATTGATTAATAAGAACAACAATAAATGACCTACTTTTTTATTTTAAAGAGTAAAAGAAGGATAACATAATAATAGGGGGGACTTAGCAAATTACAGACAAAATGGTAGGAAATTATCAATGGTT
>NW_004955454.1:12462128-12540040 GCF_000276665.1 Chinchilla lanigera | reverse complement strand
TATTCCCAGGGGTTGTTCAAAATTTCAATGATTCACACACATCCATGGGTGGGCAACTGCAGTTGGTGCATGGTGGGCCAATTGTGTCACTGTTTCTCTGTGTCATGATAGCTCTCAATTGAGCGGTGGCGGCCGGCCTAAGGGCCGGTGCGCAATAGCCCTCGCTGCCGCATGGCTCCCCATGTGCCGGGGGCCCACCCTCCGGGAGCCACCAGGCAGGAAGCTAGCCTGCCGGAAGACTGGCGCTCCCCACCCGAGGCTTCCTGTGCGCCGGAAGCCCTCCTTCCGGGGAACGACGAGGCCGGGAGTGAGCCGCCGGTCCAAAGACCCAAAGAACCGGCGCTCCCCGCTCGAGGCTCCCCGTGCGCTGGCAAATGACCTACTTTTAAGCATTTCTGTCTTTATGTGTCTCCTTGACTTCTCACCTGATTATATGACCAAAACATGGCTGGGACATAGAATCACCACCTAGCACATATTTGTACAGAAGGTCTGGGTGTTCCACAAACATTCAATTCTTGACTAACAATCAAACTTTTATTGAGCATTTCCTGTGTTCCAAGTGCTGAGGATTAGAAGCTTAGAAAAATACAGTCTTGCCTTTTGCACCCAATTTGTGTGTCCAGTCCGGACATCCAGCACTACATGACTACATGCAGGTGACCAGATCTTAAAATCTGACCTCAGAGTTTGCAGGAGAAAATAAAATTATCATAGTATAGCAATAATGTAAATGAGTAATAGTTTTCAGAAGATTAAAACAGAGATGGTAGAAAAGAAGTTTATAGATTTGTAAATTAAGTGCTATAAGAATATCCTTTCAGAGTAATTTATCAATTAAATGATGAAGTCATTACCCAGTATATGCCTGATATTCCTGCTATTTCTAGGAAAGCTGTGGAAAGAACATTGCAACCACCGTGATAGCCTATCAGATGAACTTATAAAAGGTTACATCAAATTATAGAGGTAATTTACCTTACAATTATAGGGAGGAGATTGTTACATTTAAATGTGATTTAGCAGCAATGAAATTGAAAAGAAAAAACAAGGAGCCAAATAAAAATCAAAGTGGGTGAATCTCAGTGGTTGTGTAAGTGCATCCTAACCTGTAAGACAGAAAAAGGACAAAATTCTTCCATCTCCTGTTGTAATCTCTACCTTTCTTTCATCTGTCCCTTTGGCCAGTTTTTTCCCCTTTGGGAACTTGCTGTTTCTCTGGTTATACAAATGGACAATGGCTAGGCCACATATAAGATCAGATCTCTGATCCACAGACTACAGCAGCCTGCCCAGGAAACCAGCCGCTCATCCACCACAAACAACGCAGGGAGCCAGTCTGCTATAAATCAGGCTTGCAGGAGCAAGACTGCTCTCTCTAGCAGCAATCTAAGAAACTGAACAGTATCTGCTATGACAATTGGCCCCCTAATAGTCAGAACTTCATTAATAACGCCCTAATTTTTCTCTCAATTGCAACTTAGGATCAAGCAGAGAAAGTCAGCTGTATTCCCCTAACCAGTCGCCTAAGATACCCTGCTTCCTCTTAGCAGCCCGCTGCTTCCCCAGGCCGGCAGACAGGGCACTCCTGACGCCTTCCTTTGCTCCAGTCAGCCGGCCCACTTCTCTGCCTGCCTGTGAGTCTTTGCCTAAACACAAGGGAAGGCGGCCCACACCCTGGATACTAAAAACAAGTAGTCTTTGATTTTCTTATTTGAATGGTCTTTTACTTCCACAGTGTCTTAGTGTGGGGTATAAATTTAGAGCTATCCACAACTAGGAAGAAAACCTGGCTTTGGCTTTGGTTTCTGCCTCCGGGTTGGTGCTCCTTGAAGGTGCAGAGGTAAGGTGGAGCATCTGCCCATGGGCAAGCCACTGGGCTGTCCTCGTGGGCACCTTGCCCTTCATTGTGACTCAGTGCGAGTGTATGGAATGATACCCTGGCACACCCCAGTGGCACTGTAAATGTTAGTAAATATCTGAGTGGACACAATCACTGAGGAAATGCCACTGGCTTTTAATGGGTGAAGAACGAGGATGCTAAGCATGCTGTAAGGTTTCAGGCGGTTCCCCACCATGTCAACTTGTGCCATCAGAAAAGCCATTTGTGACACTAGAGAAAAACTAGGAGTTACATCTACCCTGCCTATTCCTTGCGAATGAATTTGTATGCTCTCTTCGTCATTTCTCATCACTGGGATGCAATACTTAACACTCACAACTTAGAGAAAAGGTGTCTATTTTGACTCATGTTCTCAGCCCATGGTCCCTGGCTTCAAGGCAGGAATGACCTGGTAGAAGGTCCTGTGTGGAGGGAAGCCGCTCCAGTCAGGGCAACCAGGAAGCAGAGAAAGAACGGAGGCCCTGGGGAGGGAGCTACATCCTCCCAAGTCATGCCCCAGTGACCAGCTCTAACCTGACCCTGTCCCCTAACAGCAAGTCGGTCATGAATTCGTGACTGGGCTAAGCCACTGAGCAGCATACTGGCCCGTGTTCCAGTCTCCTCCCAGATACGCACCAGATCTAATCCATGACACATCCCTAAATGTTTAGAGTTGTGCAAGGTCTACAAGACCCAGCTGGGTTCAATATTCCTGAAAGACACAAGCTGCTTCTTCAGAGACCTCCATAATTCCCATAAAGACCATAAAGATAATTCAAGCTTTAATGCACGTTACTTCCCATGCTTCTTCTAAGAATATTTTTGTTCATCTATTATCTGTTAGACATCACTTAGCATCTAAAGTTATTGACTTGAGCAATTTATATTTTTTATTTTAAAGAGAGTAGTAAATGAGACACAAACAAAAATAGAACAGTAGCAGCATACTAGTATCACAAACAAACAAACAAATCAAAGTAAGAACATTTAGAGTGATACAGGGTCTCAAGACAAAATACTACGAATCAACAGTGGTTGTTACATTACGTATTACCATCCTCAACTACGTTGCTCAGATTACCAGGTGTAAGAATGGAAGATTGCTCAAACCATCAAAGAGAATAAGAAAATAATTATTAGACAATACAGAGTTTCACCAGACAAGATGGTAGGAATTCACCATTGTAATTCCATTGCATATTGTTACCTTCAAATCAGTTGCTCAGACCACCAGACACAAGCATGCCAAATCGATTAGAACATAAAAAATTGTAACCATTAACTATTCATTTCAATACACCATCAGCATCAGCAATACAGTTATCGCAGCTATTCATATATATATTTATATTTTGCCTTCTCTCTTTTTTCGTCTTTCCCTCATCTCAGTCGTTCCTTCCTTTGAGCAATTTCTTTCCCTTTCCTATCATCTATTGTACCTTCTGAGTTTTACCTAGTCTTTCAGGTTCCTACACCAGGGAGACAATATGATGTTTATACATGTGGGTCCAATTTATTTCACTTATGAGTATGGTCTCTAGTTGTGAGTTGAGCAATTTAAATAAAGTTACTGACAACAAGTTTAGGTTCTAATGCTCTCTTAGTTTTTCTGAGGATCATGTAGCTTCGCTGTGGATTTGAAATACTTTCATTCACCTCTGATATATAAAAGCATTATGAGTGTCTCTTTGATAGTGTGTGTCGGAGGCAATGCTTAAAATGAAAAGAGCTCGCATCACCCACTCTATTATCACATCAGTCCCAGCTGTTCGTTACATTCTATTTTGAAGAGTCCCATGCTGCATCTAAATATGTGGAAAATCCATATCAAAAACTCATTTGAATTTCTGGACATTTTAGGCTGCACAGAACTTTTTGGAGTCAGGGAGCAAATACAAACAGGGGCAATAAATATGACTGAAATGAGAAAGACACTGTACATTCCTTGATATGCAATGACTTTATGATTTATCGATTTTTCCACCTCAAAGACTTGTCCTATTTCCACTTCAAACAAATATGATGAAATCGAGCAAGTTAATGATCAGAAATACTTCGGGTTCTTCTGAATGAATGAACAAGTAACAATAACCGGGCTTTGGGTTCACAAATCCCTCTGCTCGCTGCTACTTCCTCACCAATCGATGTGTTACATCACCCTGTGAAGAAAGGATTATTTGCCTGGAGTTATTGCTCTAATATAACGTTCCTTTTCTCAGGTAGTGAGAGTCAAGACAGCTTTTTGGTTTCCCTATCAGTCAGTTTATATTGTGTTAATTTATCACTATTTTAGAATCATAAAAGATTTTCATTTTATCTTTAAATGTGGCACAGTTTATTGATACGTCCTTCGTATAGTATATATGAAGCTTGTTACACAGCAGTACGTAGAGATTGTACTTTGTTGGAGACCAGCCCCTGCTGCCAGTCCCCAGGTCCCTTTCCCAGGTGCCACCCATGGGGAGCTAGCCCGCTTCTCTGAGCTTTCCCCACCTAGGCCCTGCTCATAGGGACCTAGTCCTGCTATTTGTTCCCCTGACCAAGGATGAATGATAAAGAAAGACAGTGGAAATTCTCTTATCTCTCAGCTTTGACCAAGCCACACCCTCTGATACCCTATCATCGCCTATGATTTTGGCTTAGTACAACATTTCCTGCTGTATAAAGACTCCAGGCATAGCCACCTGCAGTTCTCTGCAAATGTATTGCTGTGCCAGATCTTCTTTCTTACGGTGTAAGGACTTTCTTATTCCACATAGTTGTTCTAGGAACCCTAAGATTGGCACCCCCAGAAGGAACAGTATAAGTTATGAATTAGTAAAATATTATGAGTTAGTAAAATAATTTTCTGTATTAAGTGGGAGGATATATCTGCATCTAAAAGACAGCTAGCTACTTGTTCCATTTGGATTTTTGAAACTGCAATTTAGCTTATATGTGTTAGTTGTGATACATTCCCTATTTATACATATTTAATTAAAGAGAATAGGAAATTAATTGGTCTATGTTGTTAAACATTAACTTTAGGAGTATTTTAACACCTCATTTTATTTTAATTATTTTTTAAAGATAAAAGAACAAAAACATATTAACAGACACACAGACATTTACAAAATAATGCAAACATAATAAAAGAAATACAGAATTTCAGACAACGTGATAGGAAATTAACAATGGTTGTTGTATTACATATTGATATATTCAAATTGGTTACTCAGATAACCAAGCATGTAAGATTGATCAAACAAACATTAACTGTTCCTTTCAATAAAGTGATAGAAATCAGTAGTACAACTATCTTAGCTATCCTGTGTATACATATATACATACTTCCCTTTCTCTTTCTTTTCTCTTTTTCCTCACCCCAGTTGTTCTTTCCTTTTGAGCAGTTTCTTTCCCTTTCACAATATCTTTGCAAAGACTAACATAAATACAAATAAACCTGACTTGATAAGCTCAAGGAGGATTTATGATACATTGAAAAGCAGAGTAAATTTTGGGCTTGTCTGTGTATCTATGAATGGGAGGTAGGGGACTGTGATTCGGGGAGTGTCTTACTTTGTCTCTTGCTGAGACAAAATACCTCACCCCAAAGTTAAGGGAAGGGAAGTTTTATTTGGCTCAGTTTATAGAGATTTCAGTCCACAGTTGGCTGGCTCCAAGGCAGGACAGCATGGCGGGGGGCATCACAGAGGAGAAATAGTTCACAGGGGGCAGAAGGCAGAAAAGCAGTGAAGAAGCAAAGCAGCAGGTGAGAAGGGACAAGTGACAAGCAACCACAGCAGCCCTCTTTCTGTCCCTTATATTTTCTCCAGGCTACTTGCCCTTACGGAGGATATCACTCACGCCTAGGGAGGTTGTCTTGGTTACTTTTCTCCTGTTGCTGAGACAAAATACCCAATGCCCAGAATTAAGGAAGGAAAGGTTTATTTAGCTCACAGTTTGTGGAGGTTTCAGTCCATACTTGGCTGGCTCCAAGACAGGGTGGCACATGGCAGAGGGCAACAGCTAATGGCCCCAGAAAACAGCAAAAGCAGCAAGAGCAAAAAGGAAGGAGTAGCAGAGAGCAAGCCTCTTTCCTTCCCTCACATTGTATGCAAACTACCCGCCCTACGATGGGTGTAGCTCTCAAATCCATAATCCCAGCATTGGACCATGGATCAGTCATAAACTCTAGAAACCCATCCCATGACTGCATGAGGCTTTGGAGGACATCCAAACACAAGCCATAACAGAGAGCCTTCCCATTCTCCACTTGAAGAACTATGCCAAGCCAATCAGCAGACTAATTTAGTAATAATACACTATGGCGGATTAACTAATGGTCTACTTGTAACAGTCAGCTAAACTGAGTCAGTGTGGTTCTGGGTGTCAAAGGCCCACCTGAGGATTCTTTCCAACAGCATAACAGGAGAGAGAACTGGAGGGGAAGATGGTGCTGTTGATTCTCCTGGAGAAGCTTGGCATGCTGGTTTTCCTGATGTGAGCTCAGCTGTTCTCATTGTTGGACAAGCTCAGTTCTTCACTGTAGCTGATGATGGCTGTGGTTCTCTTCTGAGGACCTCTGGTCCGTATCTTGAGCACCATTGTTTCCTGGCTTCAGTGCAGATCCTTCAGCCTTCTGGCACAGATCCTTCATCCAGCTGGTGCAGACTTCATAGCGTTAGCCACTGATCTTTGGGCCTTCCCAGCACAGATCCATGGAACAGACTTGCATGAGACATTGTAGTGAGCTCTTGGCCTCCAGCTGGACTTGTAGAAGACACTGCCATGGGCTCTAGGTCTTCAACTGGACTTGTGCAGGACACTGCCATGGGATCCAGACCCTCAGATGGATTTTTTGGGTCTCCAGTGAGTGGACAGATCTCTTGCACCCCTGCATTTGATAGGAATGGGTGAATATTATAAAATAATGGTGAATATTATAAAATAATGGGTGAATATTATAAAATAATCCTATAAATTATGTGACCTGCATTAAATCTTTTCCTGTGCAAACCCTGACTAAAATGCACACCCTTGATCCCAGGATCATACACTTAATCCCAGCACCACACACTTTAGATCCGCCACCTCTGAAAAACTCCACCTAGGACCATATGATGCTTTTGGGGAACACAAGCCCCCCCTTTGGGGGGACACAAGCCATAACAGGGAGAGAGGGAAGGCAGGCCCTATACTGATACCTTGTGCATTAGGGATTTCACAGCTAGCAAAGCAGAAGAGAGCAATTGCAAGAATGGAAAGAAAATAACATATTAGGTCTTGGTCTCACAGTCCAGGAGCCTCAAGTAAGCCCTTTGGCTGTATGGGACCTCGTGTCCTTACTTGCAAATGATAACAACAGTGTCTCATTAGATGGCTGTGAGGAAGGAAGACGATATCTGTATAAGGAAAATGGTACTTGGACACCACATGCTTCATCCACAAAAGTCCCTTCCTTTTTCCCCTTCAGTGAAACCAGTCAGCATTCTATATCCGACATTCCAGCTTTAGAATTTTTTTTAAAGGCTTTTTTAACAGAAGATACACACACCACTGAGCTACTTCTATGAGAAGTATCTACTCTTGTGTGCCAGGACTGGGAGAGGTCAAGAGCCTGACAGAAGCCGTCCCTGTGGGTTTCAGAACTTGTGACGGGGACCACGAAGCCTGAGGGAGACACTGTGCCCACATGCCCCTGTCACAGGCAGAGGGAATCATGCCCAGGGAAGACGCTGCTTATCTTAGTCATAGACATTTATGAAAAACAGGGATACTACATTCCCTTAGCAATCGTAAGATTCATATAGCTAAAAATTTAAACTTGGGCTGGTGGTGTAGCTCAGTGGTAGAGTGCCAGACTACCATACAGGAGGATCTGGATTTGATTCCTAGCACCCAGAAAGCTTAAGCTAAAGATCACCACTATTGGCAAATTACTGAACCTTAAGGGTCATAAGTCTCAGATGGACATGAGAAAACCATTATACTTCAGTGACACAAAATGATAAAAATGAAATACCCTGAATAAAAAATTAACATTTTTCACCTTTGACAATAATACTAAGAATATTGCATAACAAATTTCCATTTACCACTTGTTAATGAAAAGCTTGAAAGATCACTAGATCCCTTCTCATCAGTGAATGTACAATCTAGTTTTTACTTTCCCTGGGAGATTGGGAGGGCAGGAAGGAAAAGGAATTAAAAATGATCAAGAAAGACTATATACCCACTAATTCCCCAAAACAAATATAATTATTGCATATCACTGACATATACTAATTAAACACATAAACAGACAGAAAAGTTTTACCATCCTGAGACCATGGTATCTTTCCCAAAGCCAAATGTGAGATAACTGCTTTGGTGGAACTGAGTAGACATAAGCACATCTTCTAAACTTTGCAAAACTGTAAAGCAATAATTAAAAAGTACCATGGAATTAATGTGGGTTTTTAAAAATGAGTATTGGGGCTGGGGATTTAGCTCAGCAGCACAGCGCCTGCCTGGCAAGAACAAGGTCGTGAGATCAATTTCCGGTACCAGAAAAAAACCAAAAAAATAAAATAAAATAAAAATGAGTATTTCTGGGGCTGGGGATTTAGCTCAGTGGCAAAAGCGCCTGCCTGGCAAGCGCAAGGTCGTGAGTTCGGTTCCCGGTACCGGAGAAAAACAAAAACAAAAAAAAAAAATGAGTATTTCTCATTCCTCCAAATAAAACGTCTTACTAGTAGTACTGATATCTGTAACTGTATCAACTAGACTGTATTGAGCTATGGTTTTGCTGGCTTGTAGACAATCATTTAACTATATTTAACTATCCCTGAAGTTCAGGTAATTTAATTTAGATCTCTTTGTATGGGCTATTGAAATAATAGTGATGTGTGGGTGTAAATATAACTCTGTTCTTCATTCCTCATTCTAAAGGAGAATATTGAGTTGCCATCCACTTTGGGAATTGACACACAAGTAACCAGAATTTTTAACTATTTAGGTTTTTACCTCTGTGCACTGAACCACCAGATCAAGCTGACAGACCTAGAAATGCATAAGAAGTAAAGCAGACAAGACCTCTGGGAAGAGTCAAAGAAGGACTTTTGAAGATTCATCAAGGAAATTCATCTCATGAGGATCGCAAAAGAAGAAATCTGCACCAGAATGGGAGAAAATATTTGCTAATCACATCATTCATAGGGAT
Organism: Chinchilla lanigera; assembly: GCF_000276665.1. Classification (NCBI taxonomy): domain Eukaryota; kingdom Metazoa; phylum Chordata; class Mammalia; order Rodentia; family Chinchillidae; genus Chinchilla; species Chinchilla lanigera. The sequence continues at coordinate 12,530,975 of NW_004955454.1, read as the reverse complement.
TCAGGATCCAGAATATATAAAGAACTTCTGCAACTCAATAGGAAAAATAAAAACAACCCAATTAAAATATGAAAAGGACTTAAATACTTTTCCAAAGAAGATACACAAATATCTAAGAAGCATGTGAGAAATTCTTTAGTCATTAGAGAAGTGCAAAACAAAATAACAGTGAGGTATTTCTCACTAAAATTGCTATAATAAAAAACTATGTGAGAAAGGAAACTAAATGACGGTGAAGATAAGAAGAAATCAGGAGACTCATGCACCACTTGTGGGGATAAAAATGGTGTAACACTCTTCATGGTGCTAAAAAGTTTAAATGTGCCCCAGCTTGGGGACAAACAAAGTGCATACCCTTACAATCATATATTGTTCCTCCATAAAAATAACATGCCAGAGCGTGGATGAATCTCAAAAAAGTTATGCTACTTCAAAGAAACTAGACACACAGGTCACGTTCCATATGATTTTATTTAAATAGAATGGAGTTCACAAAACAAAGTGATGATTTCCAGGGCTTGGAATGAGGAGCAGTTGCTTGATAGAAATGTGTTTTCCTACCCACAAACTTGGAAAAAATTTTAGCGGACTGTCCCTCAGACAAAAGACTTCTATCTAGAACATATAAAGAATTAAAAAATATCAGCCCCTCCAAATTCAAAGACCCAATCCAAAAATGGGCAGCTGAGATGAATATACACTTCTCAGACAAGGAGATACAAATGGTAAACAAATATATGAGAAAATGTTAAACATCATTAGTCATTCGAGAAATGCAAATTAAAACAACACTGAGATTCCACCTTACCCTGGTAAGAATGGCTAGCATTAAGAAATCAACCAATAACAAATGCTGGCGAGGTTGTGGAGAACTAGGAACCCTTCTCCACTGCTGGTGGGAATGCAGACTGGTGAAACCACTGTGGAATTCAGTTTGGAGATTCCTCAAAAAACTAGGTCTAGAGGTCCCATTCAATCCAGCTACCCCCTGCTGGGTATTTTCCCAGAAGATCTAAAAACATCATATCACAGTGATGTATGTGCACCTATGTTCATAGCAGCACAATTTGTAATTGCTAAATTGTGGAAGCAACCCAAATGTCCATCCACTGAGGATTGGATAAGAAAATTGTGGTACTTTTATATAATGGAATATTACTCAGCTGTAAAGAAAGATAAACTCGAGGCTTTTATAGGTAAATGGTCACAACTAGAGATCATACTCATAAGTGAAATAAATCAAGCACTGCATTGTTTCACTAGTGTAAAACCTGAAAGAGTTAATTTAAACTAGGAGGTATGATAGACATTGTGAAATGATAGGAAAGCACTCAAGGGTAAAGGGAAATTGGGATGTGGGAAAAGAGAAGGGAAAGAAGGAGAAATTTTGTATGTATGTATATACAGGGTAGTTAACATGGTTGTTCTACTGTCTTCTATTTCTTTGCTGAAAGAAACTGTCAGTGAGTCCTTGGTTGATCAATATTGCATGTCTCTATCTGTTTTCATGAGAAACCACTTTGAAGATATCAATATGTAATACAAGAAGCATTGTTAATTTCCTACCACTTTGTAACTTCATATTGTCTGTACTGTTCTTTTGTTATTTTGTAAAATGTTGTCTGTCTGTTAATGTTTTCTTCCTTTTATTTTTAAAATAAAAAAAATTTTAAAAAATGGGTTTTCCTTTTAGGGGGATGAAAATATTTTATAATTAGATCAGTGGGTGCATAACACTGGTTATACACTAAATGCCACTGAATTGTTCACTTAAAGGTATTAATTTTATTTTCATACATTCACTTCAATTTTTAAAAACAGTAAAGTATCATCTACTGTTTTAATATTTTCTAACCATTCATGCCAATGGCTTTGTCACTCAGAGCTTCTCATTAACTCAAGGGCAACTTAGTGCTATGGTATCAACTATAATTTCAACCAAAAGTACAGATTGTTTGGTTCTTATTTGTTTTAAAGTTCACTGTAAATAACTACAATTGTCTTAGTAATGACAACAAAGTACTTAGTAGACAATGTATTTGCTTAAATACCTATCTCTTCTACTAGGCCATAAATTTCTTGGTAGAAGAAATTACATATTTATCTTGCATCCACAAATGCAAACTAACATGTCCCAAGCATCAGTCAGCTTGTTGAATGAATGAATGATTGTCTTTAAGTCATTCATACTCACAAGGTATTCTAACAAATACCTTTTCTAACAGGATGATAGAACAAAGTTCTTTCTAAAATAATTTGGTAAACTTATTTTTTAATCTTAAAAGTGTCTATTTGTATTAGATATCTAAAATTCTAGTCCTATTTCAATACTTACAAAAATTCCAATATTTACAGAAATTTTTCCTGAGAATTTCACCTAACAAAACCATTTGATCATTCTCTAAATATGTACTAAATATTTGTGAAAGAATTAAATTTTTGTGCTAATATTTCAGAGCCATTTTCCAGAATTCTGCACATGAACAATAATTCAGAAATAAAAAAATCCTCTCAGAAAGAATGTCTAAGGTTAACACAAAAATTCATAATCTTAATACAATACATAGTAATTCCTGCACAGGTCATTTTTGCCATTACTTGTGATTACTTTAAAGTTATGCAGAGCAGTGTAGTCATGTGTTACTTAGCAACAAGGATATGCTCTAAGAAGTGGATCTTTTGGGAAGCTCATTGCTGTGCAAACGCCATTCTAAAATAGGGAATTTACTCCTCTGGGACCACCGGGGTATGTGCAGCCCAATCTTGACTGAAACATTATGTCACACCTAACAGCATGGTAAAGCTGAATGAAGGAAGCCACTTGCCCTGGAAGGGCAATTGTAAAAGCTAATTTGCCTGCAGTATTGCTTCCTCAATTTCTTCTCCTCTATGAGTTTTACCACAAAACTTAAGAAAAAGTGAGATCAACATCACTGGAGGCATGCCAGAGAAACTCACATGGGTGGTTGGGCAAGAAAGATTTTGTACATCTGCCATCTGATCTCTGTCTCAGGCTGGGTTTCCCAGGAAACAGGTTCTAAGGAGATTTGTGTGCAGCAGCTTGCTGTGGGTTTGCCTCGTGATCACGCCTCTCAGGCATGAGAAAAGCAGGAGAGGAAGAGGGAGAAGGGGCAGCTGTAACACAGACCCCAGCCACCACCGAGCAACGGGCAGGGCAATGCTCTTCACACAAACTAGAGAACGAAGCTGTCACCCACTAGCTGCGTGATCTTCCTCTGTCACTGACATATACTCCATTTTCTGACAATCTATGGTTATAGTGCCATGGGTGGCTTAGCCCTTGTCAAGTTTCACTGTCTCTTCTGTACAATACAGAAACTGGGTAAGATTAGTAATTCCAAAACTGGTTTAACCTTCAGCATCCTCCAAAGCCACCACTTAAGGGAACAGATGCCTTGAGTTACAGGTAGGGATTCCAACCTGATAGGTCTGAGGGTGAGGGTTGGAAGAGAAGGTGTGATTGAAAAAGTAATTTTTAATAAATACTCTGAGTGAATCTGGTTATTCCTTCACCTAGCATCCTGTTATTCTCCAACCTCTGGAAATTTGACATACAAGGCATCACACCCACATCCATATTAGGTATGGAAATCACATCTGTTTAATCAAATATTTCTGGATGAGGTTGTCTTTGACATTTCTGCTTCCCTTTGCCCCACATATTAGCACAACTCTGGGTGAGAAATAGAAATCTTGCCTTCTCATTTTACATACGTTAGAGTCACAAAATACAGATGGAGTTTTGTGGTAAATTCATTTCAAGGTTTTCAAATGAACTTTGATTCCTATGAAAGGTAAATAAACGTTCTGAGATCTGAATATTTTCACATCTTCTAAAAGAAAACCAATGATTTTCAGTCCAATTTGGAAGCATGGGCAATTTTTGCTACAGTTTATATGTTTCTTCTTACAATGGAAAGGTATCAGAATTATAATTTTATTTCTGAACTTGCAAAGCAATTCAAACAAGAACAGTAGCAGTTTTCTTCTGTTGCTGTCACGGTGATTTCACAATTACCTGACAGTCTCCGGAGATAATCTGTCAAGAAAATGGAAGAATCTTAATCCTTAAAAACGTTCCTTTAACAGATACAGTATTTAATTCATACTGTAGGGAAATAGATGAGGTGATTTCCTATCAAAACAACCACCACATAAACTAAACCAATTATTCTCTGAAAAGAAAATAATTCTCAAAATAACATTTAAATTGAGCTATCCTCCAAAAGCAGGCTATAAAATATTTTAAAACATAAGCACAATCATGCTATTATGTTGGACATGACCTTTTGGAAAATCTACTGAAAGCATTTGCAATTTTGTTGTAAATTTTGCTTCTAATTACATGCACTCAAAATGAGGTACATAATTATTTTAATGAACAAACAAGTCTGTCCATCAAAACAACTCATTACGGTTCCTTTCTTTCCAATTTGTGATTTGCCTTGTTGGTAAAAGGTTCCTAACCACTGACATTCCTAACCACTGACATAACCTGCTAGACACTGCAGAACCCCATATTGGGTCACACACAGGATACACTTAGGGTTGAAGTCTTCCCAGTACCTGTCAGAGACTCAGCTAGTAGCCAAGCCTGGAGGGCTGACAAACACCTGCCCACTGGGGGAAGCCCTGAGGCTACCACGGAAACTCTGCCATCCCCAAAGACGAGGCTACCTGGGCCTGCTTCCTCATACCTAGTGACCTGCAGCTTCAGTAATTTCCACCAGCACTGATGCTTGGCTTTCTCTTGAACAGTCCCTTGGTGCCTTCTTCTGGGCTAAGCCTGGCCGCATCTGTCCTGCCCCAGCCAGAGCTCTGCTTTGGTCTCTTAAAGTAGCTAGAGCAGTGATAGATGGGGTTAGTCCACTGACATGGGGTGTCCATTCGCTTCTTGGTCTCAGTTGCTTGACTGTAAAAGCAACTGATGTAGAGGCTTTCCTACAAAGAAAGTTTTAAGCAACATTTTACTGTATTCAGAAAGGAAAAGACAAAAAAGGCAGAGTATAAAGAAAAAGTTAAACAGCTCCTGCACCATGAAAATGTACCCAGTAAACATTACAATACTTCTTTCCTCACTCAGAATTATTAGTTAGGAGGAACTACTATTGAGTTAGTATCATGTTAGAGAAAATGACAGGCTGCTTCTCCAAGCTGTAGAATGGATTTTGCATCTCCCCATGTTCAGTGAGGACTGGAGTGTTTCACCCTCACCACAGCTTCCCAGCTTCCAATCTACACTGGCCAACTCCGGTTCTCGTTCCTCACTTCGGGTCTGGACTTAGGAGTGCCTAGACTCAAGGCTGCCTCGTAGCCCTGCTGACTTCTGCTTGCACGGACTTACCAGCTCTTCAGTCTCCTTGCCTTGCCTGCACACTCTACAAACATGGTCTTAGAGATTTGGGGAAGGGAGAAAACAACCTGTTGCAACAGTAACTGTAAGGGCTTGGGATCTTTCTCTGGCTAGTAATAAATTAGAGAGACCGACGTTAAGATAAATGCAGTGACTTATTGTTCATCCTCCACTAAGAGTTAAAGGTAGCAGGTCTAGGGATTTAGCTCAGCAGCACAGCACCTGCCTGGCAAGCGCAAGGTCGAGAGTTCAATTCCCAGTACCGGAAAAAACAAACAAACAAACAAAAAAAAGTAGGCTTCTCTGTGTATATGTTTGCAATCCATATTTACATTCCTGTGTGGGGTTGTTACATGTACCTAACACATGTTTTTCACCTAACATATTTTAAATCTGTTTTTCATTCCTTTAAAAGATGGATGGAGGGAAAAGGGAGGGAAGGGAAAGACGATGGAAAGAAGGAAATAAAATGTATTATGTACGTGTACTAATTCCCCACAAGGAATATAAACATTATGTTTGTATGTACTACAAACATACACTAGTAAAAAATGTAAACAGAGTTAAGATTATACTCAACAAACTAGGAAAAGAAGGCAACTTTTCCAACCTGACCAAGGGTATCTATGAAAAACTCACAGCTAACATCATACCTAATGACGAAGGACTGTATTATGGCTTGTATCTACATGTCCCCTCAAAGCCTCAAGCAGTTACAGGTGGAGCTTTTTGGAGGTATCTGGATCTACCGTGTGTGATGCTGGGATCAAGGATACAACAGCTTGTTGCTTGCTGCCTTCGACCTGCCCTGCTTTGTCATGGACTGTTCCTCCTTTGTGATTCCCCTCTGCCATGCCACCCTGCCTTGAAGCTGGTGGATAATGAACTGAAACCTCTGCAAACTGGAAGCTGAAATATACCTTTCCTTCTTTAACTTTGGGTGTTGAGTATTTTGTCACAGCTAGGAGAAAAGTAACCAAAATAAAATTTATTCTAACTTGGCTCTATCAAGAGAGGATCACTGTAACCACTCCTATGAAACATTGCACTGGAGGTTTTAACCAGGGCAATTAGGCAAAATAATAATAATAATAATAATAATAATAATAATAAAAAGCACCTAGATTAAAAAAAGGAGTGAAACACTTCTATTTGCAGCTGACCTTTTTATGCAGAAAATCCCAACATACCCACTGAAATACTATCAAAACGAAATAAATTTGTTAGCACTACAGGATACATGGTCAGTATATACAAATAAATTGGATTTCTATACAGCAGTAAGGAATAAACCTTAAAAAATAATTTAGAATAACATCAAGAATAAAACATGTAAGAATATGTGTAGCTCAAAGACATGTAAAGCATTCTCTGAAGGCTGAAACATACCATTAAAAGAAATAAAAACATGTAAATAAATGAAAAAACAATTTCATCAGTTGAGCACCCCCGTATTATTAAAATGTCAAATTGATCTGTATATGTAATGCAATCCCAATCAAAATGCACTGCCTTCCTTACAAAAATCAAAACAAGGTGATCATGAGTACCCATGGAAATCCAAGGGGCTACGAACAGTTAAAGAGGTATAGGGAAAAACACAGAAAAGTTGCCTGACTTACACATCCAATATCAAAACTTATATAAAGCTACAGTAATCAAGACATCATGAGGCTGGAGCACATATAAACATATAAATCAATAACATAGAATTGAGAGTCAAGAAACAAATGTCATATTCATTGATTTTTCAAGAAAATCAATACAGTGAGGGAAAGAATATTCTTTCCACAAATGGCTCTTAAGTAACTGTATATCTCCATGCAAGACAATGAAATTATATATGTGCCTCACTCAAAGAATTAACTCAGAAAGAGCAAAGGCATCTTATAAAAAGCATAGACTTCAAGTTAGTTTTAGGCCATTGTACTTTGGGTACGACACCAAGAGTCGCAGACAACAGCAGCAAAACTGAAGCTCCATCCCCAGCACCCGCAAGGGGAGGAGGGAAGAAGGAGGAAGCAGAATGAAAAAAAATTTTTTAAAGTGCATTCTGATAGAGTCTTGCATCTAGACTATATAATTTCTCAATCACAAAAAAGAAATTTTAAATAACCCAATGAGCTGAATAAACACTTTTCAATGGAAATATATAAATGACTAATAAAGTCATAAAAGATGTTTAACTTTGTTAGTTATTTGGAAAATGAAAATCAAAACCACCAGGAGATGATTATAATAAAACAAAAAGTGTTGGTGAAAATGTGGAGAAACTGGTCATTTCAGACACCAGGATGGAATAAAAATGGTGCAGCCTCTGACCAAAGCAGCTCGGCAGTTCCTTAAAAAACTAAACAGAGAGTTACTGGGTTTTTTTAGAAAAAAAAATTATATCTCTATGCAAAAATTTGTGCCCAAGTATTATGCTATTATCATTATGTATAATATTCAAAAAGTAGAAATAATATAATTGTCCTTGAACAGATGAATGAGTGAATAAAGTATGATATAACCACCTAGTAAACTATTATCCAACAATAAAAAGAAACAAAATAATGGTCCATGTTAAACCATGGACAAAATTTGAAGTATTGCATTAAATGAAAAAATTCACTCACAAAAGGCCAGATATCATAGGATTACAAAATCTAGGCTCCAGCTGCTGCCATGCCAGACCACACAAGGATTAGCCTGCTCACAGCGGGCATCAAGCTGCTGGTGCCTAGCTGGCTCTGCACCTTGGTTCCCCTTAACAGAGTTGACTACCAAACAACTGACCTGATCGAGGACAAGGTGAATGCAATTCTGGGTAAAAAAGCAAAGAAGGGGGCATCACAATCCCAGGTTTGAAGTTACATTACAAAGCTACAGTGATTTTTTAAAAAGACCATAGCACCACGACTACGTGGATCAATGGGACCAAAGAGGAAGGAGAAACACCCCCAGGCATATTCAGCTATTTGATTTTTGATAAAGCGGCCAAAAATATACACTGGAGGACAGATAGCCTCTTCATTAAATAATGCTGGGAAAATTGGACATCTGCATGCAGAAGTTGGACTCTAGACCCATATATCTCACCATGTACTAAACTGAAATCAGAATGCATTGAGGATCTAAATGCTAAAACAGTAATACTTAATTTGCTGGAAGATAAAATAGATGAAATTCTTGAAGACATAGACATAGGCAAGGACTTTCTCAGCAGAACCCCAGTGGCACAAGAAATAGTACTGGAAATGAACAAAAGGGCTCATATAAAATGAGAAAGCTTCTGTACAACAAAGGAAACAAAGGGAAGAGACAGCTTACAGAAAAGATAAATAATTGCTAGCTGTTCTTTGAACAAAGGACTAGTATCTAGAATATGTTTTTTAAAACTAAGATGTCAGATCTTCTAAAATAAAAGACTCAGACAGAGGATAGGCATATGACATGAAGAGATATTTCTCAGAATAAGTACAAATGACCAATAAATATGTGAAAAATGTTCAATATCTGTGACCCTTAGAGAAATGCAAATTAAAACAATACTGAGTTAACATCTCACACCAGAAAGAATGGCTACCATCAAGAAATCAAGCCAGAGCTTCCTGCCTCATAGGCTCCCGGATGGAGGGCCCCCAGCGCATGGGGAGCCTCGGGCAGGGAGCGCCGGTCTTCGGACAGGCGGCTCACTCCCTACCTTGTAGGTCCCTGGAAGGAGGGCTTCCGGCACACAGGGAGCCATGGGTGGGGAGCGCCGGTCTTCTGGCTGGCTAGATTCCTGCCTCAGAGGCCCCCAGAGGGAGGGCCCCCAGTGCATGGGGAGCCATGAGGCGGCGAGCGCTGCTGCGCGCTGGCCCTTAGGCTGGCCGCCGCCACACAATTGAGATCTATCATGACACAGAGAAACAGTGACACAATTGGCCCACCATGCACCGACTGCAGTTGCCCACCCAGGATGTGTGTGAATCATTGAAACTTTGAACAACCCTTGGGAATATATGCCATTCAATGGGCCACTCTTGCTCCTGCCATTGAGAACCAGAAAAGTCCAGAGCCAGAGGAGGAGCAGCTGCTGAACAAGGACTCAGAGAACATGAGAATGCAGATTAAGCCCACGGAGTCAGAGGTCCAGTGGACTGGGGTCATGAGAGCCGCTCGGAAGCTGTAAACCAGGAGGACCTTGCACAATACCTGCGGAGACTCCCTGGAAGCCATTCTTCCCCTGACAGTACAGGCTGTGGTGGAGCTCCAGAGAAGTCTGCAGCAGGATTCTTGCTGCCTGCGCTGACAGTTGGGGAGAGGACACTAACTGGTTGTGGGGTCCCAATGTGATGGGAGGCTGGAGAGAAAATGCTACAAAAAATGGCTTTTGCCTCAGATGGCTCACCTGATTTTTGACAACCCTTAGGCTGTAACTACTTGTTAGATCCTTCTTGTGTATCTCAGTCTTCCTGAGTAACCACTTCGCAGATACCACCATGTATTACAGCAGCCACTGATATTTTCCTACTAATCTATTCATAACTCTGTAATGTTTGTATTGTTCCTATCCTATTTCATAAATGGATACATGTCTATCATTATGTGTTCCCTACAACAACCATTGAGAAAAGTGAAAGATTATTCAATAAGTCACTCATGTATAGCTCTATTTATTTTCTTTAGAAGCCACTTTGAAGATATCTAAGTATAGTACAACAACTATTGATAATCTACCTCTTTTGTCTGTAACTCACTATTATTTGTCTATTTGTTTTCCTGAGAAACTATCTTGTAGACAACAATATGTAAAACAATAACCATTGATAATTTCCTACCACTTTGTCTGTAATTTGGTAAGCCCCCCCTATTATTATGTTATCCTTCTTTTGCTCTTTAAAATAAAAAAAAATTAAAAAAAAAAAAAAGAAGAAATCAAGCCGGACATGGTGGTGCATGCCTGCAATCCCAACACTCAGGAGGCTGAGGCAGGAGGATCACCACGAGTTTGAGGCCAGCCTGAGCTGCATAGTGAAATCCTGTCTCAAAAAGACAAAGAGAAGAAAAAAGAAGAAGAGAAAAGGCAAAGCTGTGAGGAAAAAAGAACCCTTCTATACTGTTGGTAGGAATGTAAGTTAGTACAACCACTGTGGAAATCTGTATGGAGATTTCCCAAAACACTAAAACTAGAAATTCCCTTTGACCCAGCTCTTCTCCTTTTTGGAATCTTCCTGAAAGAATTAAAGTCATCGTATCATAATAATACATGCATAACTATGTTTATAGCAGCACAACTTATAATAAATCTTGAAAATGACCTATATGCCCATCATCAGATAAGTGGATAAACACCATCTGGTGTTTACACACAATGGAGTACTACTCTGTTAATGATAAACTTGAAGCATTCATAGGCAAATACATGCACCTTGAGATCAAAATAATAAGTAAAATAAATCAGACACACAAGTTACATATTGCATGGTCTGTCATTTGAAAAGTCCACAATATAAACAAAGAGCTAAAAAAAAAAGATAGATAATATGAAGCAGGGAGAACTTCTTCAAATGGGGAGAGGAAGAAGAGGTAGAGGAAGGAGGCGGGAAAGGGAGGGAAGAGGAATGAAAAAAGAGGGCTGAAGGAAAAAATCGGAAATAGAGCTATCCTGCTGAAATGAGAAGGGGACAAAGAATCGGAAGGAGCAGGGAGGGCGGGAGGAGACAAAGAGACTTAGGATGTATGAGGAACACGTACATCTTCCCAGCAGAAATATAGTCATTATATAATGAAAGCATATGCTAGTACAAAAGAAAAAATCTATTAAGACAAAATGTAGGTTGGTTGTTGCCTAAGGCAAAAGGTTATAAAAGGACTTGGAGTAGGGGAGATGGCTAAAGACTGTAGGGTTTCTTTAGAGGATGATAAAACGTTCTAAAATTGATTGTGATATGAAACGTACAATCTGTGCATACAGATTCCCAAAAGGAGAATAGAAACTATTGAACTGTATATTTTAAATGGATTAATTGTATGACATGAGAATTATAGCTCAATAAAATAGTTATTTAGGAAAAAAATTTAAGGTCACAGAATCGAGAAGAATGGTTAATGGTTACATGAAAAAACTTAAACCTCTAATCCCAGTAATAGATTCAGGTAGATTTCCCTCATGTCCTCATGAATTAAGACAGTGTTGAAAACAAAGGAATCCTCCCTTATCCCTTTTTTTAAAAGAAAATTTTAAAAAACTAACAAAACAACAAGGAAGACAAAATCAAAACAACACAAAAACAACAAAAAGCATACATGACCGCAAAACAAAATGATAGGAATTAACAAAGGTTGCTACATTTCGTATTGTCATCTTCAACGAAGTTGCTCAGTCCACCAGCCGTAAGAAGGTAAGATTGATCAAACCATCAAAGACAGTAACAATTAATAAAAAAAAAACACTGGAAATGATGCAGAGCTTCACCATACAAGATGGTGGGAGTTCAACAGTGGCCCTTAGACTGCATATTGTTGCTTTCAGATAGTCGTTCTATTACCAGACTGAAGCCGCCTTATCTCTTGTTGCACTCTGTGACTCTCATGCACTGTCCATTGCTTGTACATGGAAATCGATCCTAGTGAGGGTTTCAGGCATCCGTGGGAATATATTGCAACATATTCCCCACTTACAGGGTGGGGAGAGCAAGTTAAGGTGCTCAAAATAAGAAAAGAGAATTAAAGCTATCTGGTAGGCTTTGCTTTTCTTCATTTATAACAAGAAATGAATGATACTAAAAAGAAAAGAGTATTCTCTGCATGAAAAGAAAAATTAGCTAATAACTTTTGTCATTATTAACTTTTACATGCTTACAGGCAAATGATACCAGTATATTAAGAAGGGTATTACTAAAACTTTTATAAGTACAGTAAGTTCCTAAAATAAATTTCTGAAATGAGGTTAAGAAAAAGTGGAACTTACTAAAAATCCACCCAGGAGTCCCATCCCCAGGAGGAAGAATATATGCCAATGTGTTCCCTTCTTCCTCTGGGATGTATCCTCAAATCTCACTTTTTTGCATCTCCTCCTGTGCAAACAGTTAATAAAGACCTTCTGTTGAAATCTGAGTCAAACCCTGACCCTTTGCAAAGGTGGGCCACCCTGGAAGCCACCTCTTTGTTATGTCCTTGGATAGAAAGCTAAATAGAAGCTATTGATATATTTCTGGGCTTTGATCAGAATCAATAGATTACATTATTTAGTTAATTTGTATAATTGTACTAATATTCACCCACAGTATTCAATAAATATCAGATAAGTAACAGTTATGTATGAGAATATCAAGGGATGTTATATTACATATTGTTGTCTTCAACAAAGTTGCTCAGAGTACCACATATAGGAATGCAAGATTGAAATCTAACAGTACAATAGATACTGTGAAAGGGAAAGAAACTGCTCAAAAGAATAGCACAACTGGGATGGGGAAAAAAGCAAAGAAAGACAGAAGGGAAAAAATATGTACATATGGATACACAAGACAGCTAAGATAGCCAGACATGGTGGCACATGCCTGTAATCCCAGCACTCGGGAGGCTGAGGCAGGAGGATCATTGTGAGTTCGAGACCAGCCTGGGCAACAAAGTGAGCTCAAGACCAGCCTGAACTGCATAGCGAGACCTTGGCTCACAAAGACAAAAAAAAAAAGACAGCTAAGATAATTGTATTACTAATTTCTATTGCTTTATTAGAAGGAATAGTTAATGTTTAACTGTTTGATCAATGTCACAAGCCTGTATTTGTTTATCTGAGTAATCAATTTGAAGATATCAATATGTAACACAGCCACCACTGTTAATTTCCCATCATCTTGTTTGAAATTCTGTATTGCTTTTATTATTTTTATGTTGTTTTGTTTACATCTGTGTATTTGTTAATGTTTTCATTCTTTGATCTTTAAAATAGAAATACAAGATTGATCAAACAGAATATAAAATAGTAAAATAATACTGGAAATGATACATAGCTTCACTAAACAACCATTGTTAATTTCCTATCATCTTGTTTTGAAATTCTGTATCATTTTTATTATTTTCGTGTTATTTGTTATTGTTTTTTCTCTTTAAAATAAGAAAAAGAATATCAAGGGAGACCTAGTGGAGGCCTTGGTGATGCTAAATATACCTTGTTAATTAATGTCCCAAATTCAATACCTGTGTCAATATACATTTAGATCAGAATCTGTGGATATGCATGACCAGCTGTGTTTGCCACCTACATGCTTAATTCTGAACAAACCATGCCAGATGAAGGAAACCTAACCTCTTCCCTCCCACAATCACAGCCCAGATATTCTTGGCTGTCAACCAGATCTCCAAACCTAGCAGTCTCCAAGCCTTGAAGGTAGAATTAATCATGAATCATGCTTTGTATTGCTTATGCATCTCCAATGCCGGCTCCAGAGATGAGCTACTGCCTCCCCTTCTACTTCCTAGGCACCATAACTGGTTCAACTGCCTTTCCTGGCTAGCTCCTACCAGACTCCTCCTCCACCAACAGATCCTAATTTCACTGTCAAAACTGAACAGATTTGCTAGCAGGAACCATTTTATCTACACTCAGAACTGAATGAAGACATGAAGTTATCTCTGCTCTGCCATACCTATGGGTAGGTTCCTTTTGAACACAGTTTCTTGACCAGTGCCTGAATCTGCTACACCTTCAGACCACCCTTGATGAACTGAGATGAAGTTTGGTTTGGCATTCTACTAAGGAGAAAATCCTGTGATTCTTAGCTCCTCTTTGTATTGTTCCAATATTCTTTTATTTTCTCCGTCTGTTAAGATGCCTCTGGTATCCTATGTTCCTGATGGAGTATCACATAAAGGCAAAGTGCCTAGACTTTGAGATCGTCTAGAATTAACTCTGTTTAAAGTTTGAGCTCCCTCCTGTGTTAGGAACAATGCTGAACTTTGATGATTTTAATCAGCAAAATAGGAATCATAGTTGCTACCTGAAAACTGACAGACATAGAAGACCTAGCACGGTCGCTGGCTTATTTTAATGCTTCATGTGTAGTGATCCCCTTCACTCCTTCCTGGTTGTGGACTGCTTTCTCCTTCCCAACGTCTGTGACCGGGTCTTTTCTACACCTGACTCTGCCTACCTCACCAGTCTTCTTGGCATTTGTCATCAAGAACAAATGATAATTACATTCTTCTCCAAATATTTAAAACATTACAGTGGGAATATGTAGCCCCAAATCATTAGCTTTCTGAATTTAATCAGTTGCCATGGGAGATCACTGATTGTTTTTCCACTTTTTATTGTGAAATAATTTTAGACTTAAAAGTTGCAAAAAAAATTGTACACAGAATTCCTGTGATACGTTATAGAGTTCCTGCTATGCATTATATAGCAGAGAGGGTTGTGTAGATTTCCTTAAGGCCCCTGACCAGTTGATCTGGGTTAATGAAAAAGAGAGTATACTGGGTGGCCCCGAACTGACACAGAGGCAGCACAAGAGTTGAGAGTACTTGGGAGTGGGAGTGACTTTCTCCTGCTGGCCGTGAAGGCACAAACTGCATGTTGTGGAGGACCCCACAGCGGGGAGCAGAGGGTAGCATTTGGAAACTGAGTGACTGCAAGAAAAAGTGCAGCTCCTAGCACCTGATTTCAGTCTGCGAGCCTGACTGAGGAGCCTTCTTGGGCTCCCAGCCCACAGACCTAACGATCAGCAGGCATCAGGCTGAGGCAGATTCATGGTCACTTGCTGTGCACCTGGAGGAAAAAGCTCATGCCTCATTTTTTAGAATTAATGAATGTTTAAGGGGGCATAATTTGAGACTATTCAAATTCCCTTTTCTCTACAAACTTTTGTCCACTACTTTTAATGTCTGTCACTGGATCGGCCCTGCAACAGTGATGGTGGTGCTGTTCTAACTAAGAGTCACTATTTATTTATCTCGTTCTCTTGACACTTAGTTGAAATTATTTGGTGACAAAATGTCATACTGCTCTCCATTTATTTATTAAAAAATGAATTTTGTCACCAAAACATAACGTACCCATAGACACATATGTAAGTTGGGTTAGAAGGTAAATTCTAGGAAACTGTTTTACTGTTTATAAAGGTAAATATCAATCAATTTGTGTGTAGCTATTAAGAACAACCAAATGCACTGCTTAACAGTGTACTTTACTAATCAGTTCTTGAAATAAATGCGCCAAGACACATTGAAAATTCTCCCAGGTCCTGTCTTTGCAGATTCAAGTAATGGACTACTGTGTTAAAACAGAGTAGCTCTCCAAAGAGTTAAGGATTTCAACTTATGTTTCCTGACAAATGATATATTTTCCAGCTATTGTCTAGTTTATTTGCCATTATTTATTTTCCTATATTTAATTCAATATAATATGACAAATTTTACATAATGTGATAGATTGATTGATAGATAATTGATAAATGACTGATAGATAATTGATAGATGATTAATAGATTAGATAAATAGATAGATAGGTAGATAGATGATAGCAAGGCTTGGCCTTATTGCTAATTATTGCTGTTTGGGGCCAGGAATTCTTTCGTTACTGGAACTATCCTGTGCTTTATAGAGTGTTTAGAAGCATCCTTTGAACTCAGTAGATACCAGGAACATCTCACAGCTATGATAACCAAAAATGTTTTTGGCATTGCAAAAACTAAACTCTGGCAGGGAGAGGCCCCTGGGGGAAGCACTAAGATTGATGGACTGATGACAGTAGGGTGACAGATAATTTGCTGTCATCTCCAGTTTATCCCATAATGAAACACAGAGTTGCCCAACACCTCTTGGTATCATCCTGCCAGAGGTGTCTTACCAGAGTACCTATGTGCTGTGCTCGTGAGATGGGATGCAGTTTTATACCTATAAAGCTTCATAAGGCGTAATTTAATTTGCTAAGAAAGGTACAAAATTAAGAGCTGCTGTGGAGCAATAAAAAATAAAGATGAGTGAGTGATTTACCTAAATGAATTTCCAGTAGATGCAAAAGCAAAACAGAAGAACATCCCATGAGCAAACTATCACTAACATTCAACACAAAATGGCGATGGCAAATTTGATAGTCATAATTCTGTGGCAAAGGAGGATCTGGATTCACAAATAAGAAAACTCTAAATACAGGACAACATTATGAGTTACTTAACACAATGACACAAGACCAGTATTTCCTTACGGTAAGAAAACTGAGAGGCTAAGGATGTAGCTCGGGGGTAGAGCACTTGCCTGGCCTGCCCAAGGCCCAAGGTGATATCCTCAACACTGGAAAAAAAAACTGAGTCCACAGGTTGGCTTAGAGGCCTGACTGTGCCATTGGAGGCAGACTTCAGGAAGCTATTTTTTTAGTATTTTCAAATATATTGAGGAGGATGACATAGCTACTTTATGTTTTATCCTTCTCTAAAATTCTATAACTTCAGGTTAAAAGTTATGCTTAAACATATAAAAAATTGCATACTTTATTAC
This sequence comes from Chinchilla lanigera, assembly GCF_000276665.1. Taxonomy (NCBI): domain Eukaryota; kingdom Metazoa; phylum Chordata; class Mammalia; order Rodentia; family Chinchillidae; genus Chinchilla; species Chinchilla lanigera. Next base: position 12,514,138 of record NW_004955454.1, on the reverse strand, counting down.
TTTCTTAATTCCAGCTGAGAGCATGGGTTCTCTTTCTATAACTCCTGGGAAAAAAAGTGCCTCAAAGGATACTTGCTAAACAAATCTATGTTTGAAAGCAAACAACTGTGACAATATGATGAAGATCAGAGAAGCAGAACAATTTAATTGGCTGTTTGAGTGAGACTGAGTCTAATGTGTCTCAATTATATGAATAATTGAAAAATGTAGAAAACCCTCTGCTAAGCCAGCTCTGTGCAATTCTGGTCTGAGAGATCACAAAACACTTACATCTGTGTATTAGGAAAAGAAGAATGTGGCAGACCTGACATCCACAGTCTTCTAGCTACTGAGATTTTAGAGTACTTTGGCCTTGATGGTAAAGGAAATAGGCTTCCCGATTACACTCACAGTCCTAAGCACTTTGAACCAGTCTTATCTATACATTGTCAATATGCAAGCTATCTTCTCTGCTAAAGCATAAAGTTTCAGTTGATTCTAACTTACTTTTTTAACCCACAAACATTCTCATAGTGCTCAGTATATATCAGATGTCCCATGGATGTTTGCTGAATGAGTGAAAGAATGAGTGAATGATGAATGACTGGCTAGAAAAATGTAACCTGGTGCTCAGCATCATCCCTGAAACTACCATCATGGTACAATAGTAAAAAAGGAGTGCCTCCTATTTCATAGGAATTTATGTTCCAGCCAAACTCAAAACTCACTGAGCCCCTGCAGAAACTTGGAGGTGATCATACACCTAATCTGGTATCCATGCTACTCTCTCAACAGCTCCTTCTTTTTTTTTTTTTTTTTTTTTGGTTTTTCTCCGGTACCGGGAACCAAACTCACGACCTTGCGCTTGCCAGGCAGCCGCTTTGCCACTGAGCTAAATCCCTAGCCCTTAACAGCTCCTTCATAAGGAGAGCTTCTTCCAATTTAAACAATTAAATCCCAGATCTACCCTGATCTCAGTAACTTTGATACAGTCACACAGCTTTTTATTTGAATATTTGAGGACTGACTTAAAATGAAATGTTCCACATTTGAATTAGCACAAATTCTTGAGATTTATTATACAGCCTAGTCACTGCAGTTAATGCATGATGTGGTTGAAAGTTGCTAAGATAATATATCTTAAATCTTCTCACCACACACAAAAATAATTGTTTTAGGTGGTAGGTTAATTAGCATAGTTGTAATAATCACTTTATAAGGTATGCATATATCAAAACATCACATTGTACACTAAATACATACAATTTTTAGTTGTCAATTATAGCTCAATAAAGCTGGAAAAATTAAATATCTTAAGATTTAATACTCTATATTTGTAGAATATTTTAAAAATTAAATACTCCCTAGTAGAAAGGCTTTTTAATCAAACTTCATTTAGCCATTTATTTGTTTATTAAAAGGTACACGAGTCAATTAGTTTCTTATTTGCAGGTGAATTGATTTATAATAAGTAACACTTTTATTCTGTTATGTTGGGAAACTACATTTAAAAATTCAAGCCAGTGAGTCATTGTGATGTTCTCGAAACCCATGCATAAGAAAGACCAAACAAATGAGAAAAACAAACACTATATTCTGAGGTTGCTAAACCCAGGGAGTCAGCTACCATCCCCTGTGCTACGGCAAGACTCACAGGTAGGCAGAGGAGAGAGGAGACACTGTGGCAGAACAGAAGGAAGGCACTGGGTAGGCCCTAGCAGAAGCAGCTCCCCTGGGAATGCTGGAAGAGTTACCTGAAGCAGAATGTCCTATGTGATGAATAGAGGTACAGACTTAGATTTTTTCTGTTTGATCCTGGTGCTCAGCATCATCCCTGGAAGAGGAGACAAAACATAGAGGAACTGTGCATTATTAATCAAGTTCTGCTCATTTTAGCCCAAATGTTACAGAAGTTAGTGTTCAGCATCCTAGTTTCACAGTGTTCTGGTTTATATATAGATGCCCCCCCAAAGCCTCAGCATTCATAGATGGCTTTGGGGAGGTGGCTGGATCATGGATGTGTGATAGTGGATCATCTGATAACTGGATTAGCATAGATCAGGGTGTGGCTGGGTAGATTTACTAAAGACGGAACACCCACTGTGACTGTGAGCGGCACCAACCAATAGGATGTTAGCCTCAATGGAATAAAAAGGGAAAGGGAGGCTTGCTACGGCTACTGTTTCCTCCTGCCTGCCACACCATGAACCGTTTCCTCTCCCCGCTTTCTATTCCCCGCTTCCATGCCACCCAGCCTTAGACCCACCCAACTACGGACTGAAATCTCTATAAATAGTGAGGTAAAATAAACCTTTCCTCCTTTACCTTCTGGGTGTTGGGTACTTTGTCCTAGCAACAAGAAAAGTAACTAAACCTATATCATAAAATACTATAGTATTCCCTTTCTTGATGAACACATTATATTTGTGTGTTGTTATGACAGTATTCAAAGATAAACATAAATGTATTAAAATATTAAAGAGTTTATTTGAACAAACGGCAATTTAAAAATCAGGCAACACCATACCATTAGTGGTTCTGGGTTCCAAGAAGGCAGTGGGGCAGGGGGACAACTTCTTAAAGCTAAAAATAGAAGCCAAGGCAAAGAAAACATTTGATCTCTTAGAGTGCAGCCACAGCTTTGTCGGGTTCATTCTAGGGAAAGCCCCTAGTTAGAGATCAGTTGGTTGTTTCTGATTGGTCTAGAAAATAACGTTTCACTCTGAGCTGGGTTTCACTTTGCTTATATGGGAATCTAGGTTCTGGGAGCCAACTCAGCCTGCTGGCCTCTCAATTAATATTTTAACAAGAAAGAATCAAATAACATCTAGCAATTACTATGAATTAAGAAAAAGATAACACTTCAAAACAAAGACTTGTTATGATTTCAGCTTAACATTTGCCCATTGCTTTTTAAAGCAAATCTGTCGTTTGTAGGAACAATGGAGTTATCATGGACAGGGTCTTCCTGCAGCAAATTATATGTAGGGTCTCATGAAGTTGAACTGAAAATCTGTGTTAAGATGTATGTGATTATGCATGTTAAAAAGCTGAAGATTTTCAAAAGCTAGTTTAAGGTCATATTGATTTCTAGATAAAACATTCACATTTGTGTCAAGCCAGGAAGGATTAAGGATGCGTAAAACAAAATGCTTAAGTGTCCCCTGTGAGATGTGTTGGAGTTTTAGATCACCCTGAAGCAAAAAATAACCAGTAGGTGTTGCCAACTCATTAGGAGAGTAACAAACAGCACCAGGTAGAAGGTATCACGTGGAGATCCTTAGAAGGTGAGAATTTCTTTCCTTCGATTTGCTTTGTGTTCACAGTGGAGGTTGCACAGCCCCGCCTAGTGGAGGTTGCACAGCTCCGCCTAGTGGAGACCATACAGCTTCACCTGGTGGAGGCCGCACAGAAGATGCCAGAGTACCCTTGACACCTGGTGAGCTTCCAGAGAGACACAGAGCAGAAGAGCAGACAAATCCACGGCACAGTGCTGGAGGCTCCAACTGCGAGACGCTTACAAAGGTCACTAACTGGGGAGAAAACATGGTCTGCAGCTTTGCAGAGATTTTAGTAGAGTAAGCCCTCATTAGAGAGGGAACATTCTTTCTTCAGGTGAGTCTCAATTGCTTTACACATAAAGCAAGCCTGAAATGTCTCCCATTGTGTGCATGCCTTCGGCTGAGAGAGGCTATTTTTCCCTGCGTGCTCACTCCGCATGCCTGGTAATGCCAGGTGGAGGGTTGGGAGGAGGGGAGGCTCCAGAGACAACAAGTAGGTCTACACAGATGTTAATAAATGCAGCTGCATCACTCCCCGGATTGTATTTTTGAATGGTGTGATACATGTAGCTTGTGACAGTCTCTTGCATCTTACCACATTAGGAGTTTTCTCATCTCAGAAGTCTAGTCTCTGGAAGTCTAGTGCCTGGTTCCCAGCACCACTGGAAATCTCTGCAAGTTTACATCCAGTAACCAAAACAGAGATGGGAGGCTCCTGCCAAGAAGAAGAAAGATCCTCAGGCAGTTCTACTACATATGAGAACAAGACAAGATTTAACAGAGGACCAAGTCTGAAATACATCTAAGTGCTTTGTCATGCTACATATGAACAAGAACGAATGTGATGATAAACAGAGTGATGGAGGGCTGTTGTTTTGGACTCCATGCACACACTAGGCTGCAGCAGGCCAGATCGACCCTGAATGGAGTCCTCTGTGATCTGGATCTTTAAATCTCCTTCAAAATTCATGGCAGAAATTTGCTCACCCACGATGTGATAGTACTACCAGGAAAAAAGGACATTAAGAGGTGATTAGGCCACCAGAGCTCAGTACATTAGTCACATTCCTGTTACAGGGGAAAAATACTCAACTCCTACAATTTAAGGATGAGAGGCGTAACTGGCTCACAGTTTCCAGTGGGTTCAGTCTGTGGTGGCTGCTCTCAGGCAAAAATGAAAAGGTGGAAAGGCGTGGCAGAGGAAGGCTATTGAAGCCAGGGCCGCCAGGAAGTAGAGAGAGAAGGGAGGAGCTGGGGATTCAGCCTTCCAGCTCACACCCCAGTGACCCCCCTCCATGAAGCCCCAACAGCACAATCAACCACGAACTCATCAGTGGATTAATCCACTGCTTAATCCAGGATTTAGTTACCTTCCAAAAGCCCCACCTTGAATCCATGAGACTTGGGGAGCACATGCCACATCTAAACCGTGGAACTAAGGCCATTATGAAAGAAGCTTCACCCAGGATTTGGGCTCTTGCCCTTCTGCTCTTTGTCCATGTGTGGATGCCGCAGTGCGTCCTCTTGGGAGCAAGAGCAGCTCTCAGCAGGCACCCAAGTCCCAGACAGGGCGAAACATGCTGCTTCTCTTCATACATTACCGAAGCTGTGGTGTTTTGTTATAAGAGCACAAACACACTAAGGCAGGGTCACTCATGTCAGTGGCCTCATGATCAAACTGAACCTTGAATTGAGCCAGTTTAAAAAAACAAAAACAGGTAATCACAGCAACCAAGCAGAAGGAGCCTAGTTTACCTGAGCTGGCCTGACAGGATGACAAGGAAATTCCCTCGCCTTTCACCCTACAAAGAAATGACCATGTTCTTTTCATTTCTGGTAGGATGAAAAGAGTTCACGAAGGCAAATCAACCCAGCTCTCCCTATAAAAGCAATCTCTTCTGCTCAGCTCATGACAACACAGTTTGCCTTATAAAATGAAACATGCGGGGCTGGGGATTTAGCTCAGCGGCACAGCGCCTGCCTGGCAAGTGCAAGTTCGTGAGTTCGATTCCCAGTACCGAGGGTGAAAAAAAAATGAAACATTCTCCAATTCCAAAAATGCAAGTGAAAGCCAGTTAGATCTTTAAACTAAATTTACTGCAGTTTTGTCTTTTGATTGTGGTAATGCATGCCATTTCTGTTAGGACTTAGTTTGCAAAATTATTTCATATAGATGAGCTCACTGAATCTGCAGTTCAGTCCTGTGAGTTCCACAAGGCACAGACCTTCATCTCTGCCTTAGGAAGGAGAGGATAGGGAGGACAGAGGTTATGAGATAAGACCAAAGGCACTTTGTCTCTAAAGAAACAAAGGCTCCCACCCAGTTTCCTTGACACCAGATATGCAATGACTTTGATGGGTTCCAATCTGATTTAAAACCATGATCTTTTCTCAGTGACAATAAGATCTCAATTCCTTTTCCAGACCTTAAAGTCTGCTGTGGGAAAAAAATGAAAGAAAGTCAAATAATTTTGATAAGTGTGTAGGAAAAAATAGTTTTAATATATGAACCTTCTCACTATTTTATTCCAGATTTTTTTCTGTAACATTTACAGCCTTTCACAATAGAAATGGTTCCAAAATTACCTCAGTTTTTAAAAAATAAATATCCTTTATCATGATAAAAATACTTTTAACAAATTAGTTAGCTCAAGCCAGTTTCAACACTTTATTAGTGCAAAGTAAACAGACCATTACTGTTCTGGTTATTTCTACAAATAACCAAATTAGGGCAACTACTTCATCATATAATTAATTGTTTGGACTCAGCTGCTTCAAAATAGAGAAGAGCCAATTTAACATCATAATTGTTCTCTGATGCACAAAAGTGCATCAAGATGAGTTTAAATACTTTTAAACTCTGATGATTTAGAGAAGTTTGTAGGAAGTCAAAGGGGAAGGAAGTGGTTGGTTCCCAGGATATTAGACTATGGCATTTCCTATGGAGAGAATCTACTATACCTAGTAGTCCCAACTACACCCATATTTATGCTGTGGAATCTCCTTATTGGAGGGGTCATTTTCCTGTGATGTAAATATGATAGGAATATGGCAGTAAGCCAGTAACACACGTGAGAAAAGCAAAAACCATTATTTATTCACAGCTGACTACCGGTTAATTATAATATGTTCAAAATGGAATTATGGGCTATCATAACATTTTAGCCTATTCAATGTTTCCCAGATGCAGTGTGTACTTTTTTTTTTTTTTTTTTGGTATTGGGAATTGAACTCAGGACCTCATGCTTGCCACAAAAGTGCTGCATGGCTGAGTTATATCCTTGGTCCCTAGTGTGTACTTTTATCTCTGCTCTCTCCCTCTTTTTCTGTTTACTTGGTCCAAGCTCACTCTGCAGAATCAGTTTCTCTCCCACTCTGCAGTTTTGCTTTCTTGAATAAACTTTGCCACTGCATTTTCCTCATTTCATTACATTTTTTGCTGGAGGTGAGAAGAACCTGAAATCCAGCTTCATAAGGAGAGGTGAACTATCCAGAACCCAGTAACGTTCAGTTGGGGAGTCACATTTCAGAAATAAACTATCCAGTAACGCTTTGGCCATCGCAGCAAAGAGAGTACATCTTGGTGTAGCCAGGCATAAGAAAAATGCTCAGACCAGAGATAAAGACCCAGTCAAGCTGGGCAAAAAAAGTTTGTTTCTCTGCATGATGACTTTTTTTTCTTCATTCTTTCTCCCTCTTCCCTTCACTCTCTCTCTCCCAACCAGGAATCTGAGGACTCTTCTCAAAGCACCAGGGAGGGGTTTCTTGGCCCGGAATAAAAAGTGGAATTACTAATATTCCCACCCAATTCAGTTTCCTCTGCAGATTTTTAAGTCAATCAAAGAATCACTCCATTAACCTTAGAATAATTCTTGGATTTCTTTCTCTTATACTCTGCTGGGGTCTGTTAGCAATATTGTCAGATTGACCTTTAAAAAATATCAAAGATATGGATTCCTATCACACCACATTCCCTTTGCCACAGCGCTTGTGTGTAGTATATACCCTGGGTCATTTCAAAAAGGTTCCCAACAGGTCACTCTTTTCCTGTCTTTATCTCCTGCATCTCCTTCAACTTATTGTCAGAGGTGTCCAGCTAAAATAAAGTTGTTCCTAGTACTCAGGGAGACTAAGGCAGAAGGTTCACAAGTTGAAGTCCCATCTGGGCAATTTAGCCAGACCTTGTCTCAAAATATAAAAAAGGTGGGAAATGTAGCTCAGTCACAGAGTGCCCCTGGGTTCAATCCCAAGTGCCACAAAACTAAAAACTATCAACAACAACAACAAAAAAAAATACTAAGTTACTCCTCTGCTTAAAATCGTCCAATTGTTTCCCCTTTCACTACGGGTAAAAGTCAAAATTCTTACTATAACCCGTAAGCTCCATGTGACCCGGCTTCTGGTGTCTCTGCTCCAAGTATGCTGGTCTTCATGTCATTCCTCAAAGATTCTAAGCACAGTTTTCCCTCAGGACTCTCTAGGTCCTACTTCCTCTGTCTAGAACTCTTTCCCAAATATCTGCACACCACCCTCTCCTTCTAGCTGGTCACAGTGACTACCTGCCCTGGACACCTACCTCACCTAAAACTTAAAAGTCTCTCATCATTTTATATTTCCCTTTTCTCTCTACTTTTTCTCTTTACTATTCATTACTGCCAGCAGTCAGTATACTTTACTTACACACCTTGTTTCTTTTCATTCCTCCACTGTGCTATATGCCCCATGAGAGCAGGCTATTTATTAGTTTTATTCACTAGTGGGGCCCCAGAACTTGAAACAATGCCTGGCCTGTTATAGGCACTAAATAAGTATCTACTAAATAAATAATTCAGTGAGACAGTCTCAAAGTAATGAAAGTCTAAGAATAGAAGTATGGAGAGAAATTTAGAATTTAAAAGGCATTTTAACAAAATGTTTCCTGTAAGGTAGACAATCACTTGTCTTTTACAGATGAGGAAACTGATCCAGCAATAAAAGACTTGCCTTAGTCACGTGCCCAGGAAGTTACGGGATCTAAGCTTTCCAACGTCCATGCCCAGAGCCTTTTTTAAATCAGTCCCGAGTATGCCTTTCCAGTGATTGTGCTTGCTTTTGTTTAGTCTCCTGCTTCCTTCCCAGAAAATTTCTCACCCACCCTATTGACAGCAGTGACTTCCTCACAGACTTCCAGCTCCCTTCTGTCTTTGTCCACTAACCCCCGAATTAGCTACTAAATCACCAAATGATATCCCCCGATCAAAGCATCTTACTAATTCCCGCTTTTGCTGTGCCAGGCAATCAAGCCCACCAAATCCAGATGCAAATTAGCTTCCTGGCCTAAGTGAATGCACACACAGGTGGCCCCACCTGCTGAAGCGGGCTGCTGCAAGCCGGGAGTGAGTCCTCAACTTCTGCACCTCCCTGTCTTCCTTTACCTCTTCTGCCTGAAGTCCCCTTCCCTCATCTTCGGTGCATCTGTCCAGGCCCTTCCTGGAAGCTTTCTGAAAGCTTTTCCTCGGAATTCTCACTTTTCCTTTGTAACGCGTCTCACTTCTGCTTTATACTTTGGTCGTTCTGTCTACCCTTCTCTGGATGCCTACATCCTTGAGCACCTTCTCTCACTCCTCTCTCTTACCTGCCACACCACCTTCGCAAAAATGTGCTAAATGTTCATTTAGTTGAAGTGAGTTATACGCATGACGAGAAAGGTTGATGCATTAGTTTTCTTATCAGCAGTCTTGAAGATTCCAGGAAAGAACAGGGAGAGTGAAGGTATAACCCATAAGCCTGCAGTTCTCTTCTAAGCATATACTGTATGTTCCTCACTCCCTTTTTAAAATGAGAACAATTTAAACACCCCCTCAGCCTGCCTGTGGTTGGCCTGTAAAGACTGCAGGTTATCAGGTCACTTACAGTTCTTGGCAGAAAGAACTAATTAGAACGCGGAGGTAGACCTGGTGTCCCGGAGGAGGTATTGATCTCTTCCTTTTTGCCCCTCCCTAAGTGCAGAGTATTGCAAAGTGCCTACCCAAGCAGGGGTCCTCAGCTACAGCAACTGCTTCTCTGTTCCTACTCGTTTTTGCTACTTCCCACCTTTCTCTGTGTTTAAAGAATTTTTTCTTCTTATTTCTAAAGGTAGAACTCAACACAATTAACCATACATATATTAAAGAAGAAATTTGGCTTTATTTTCCACACTTATAAAAGCTAAGGTCTTACCGTGCTAGTCATGAATAGCAATCACCTCATATCCATACAGGAAAGAAAACTAAAAACAATTATTTATCTACACTTTGGTTATTTTAATGATGCATTTCCATGCCAACCAAGCCCAAGTTTTGACAAACTATGACATAATTATCTTCAAGGATGACCTTTAGTTTTTTTTATAACAAGCCCCAGGAGACTAATTGCTTACAAAGTAGAAGAATCAACTCACGCCCAATATTATCCAAACATTGGTTATGCTCTGTTAGTCTGATTAAGGATGAATTTTGTAGATCCAGAGGTGGAATTATTCACAAGTTATTTTTTTCTCTGAATGAGTGGGAGTTTGCATTGAGACACAAATTCATGAAATGTGGTTAAATACTGTCTTAGTCTGTTTGCTGTTGCAGTAGGACCAGTGGCACTTACTTGCAAACATTTCAAATATAGGTTCTTTTAGTCGAGTTACACCAGCCAGCTTTATATATAAGGTTTTTGGACTTGGAATAATTTAAGGACACTGGTGACTAAAGAACAAATCTTGTTGCCAGAGAGACCTCACTTTGAGAGCCCACATTCCAAGAGGGGTTGACCCTGGGCTTCTCTCAACATTGAGGAATCTGAGCAGTCAGAACAGGACAGGCTGAGGCCTCATGGAGCCTGTGGCCTTCACCTTACTGTGTGTCTCATCGTGGAAATCAACCATGGGGTGAGAAGGCTGCCAAGACAGGAGGAAGAGGAAAAAGCAGGAAGGGAGGAAGGAATGAAGGAAGGAAGAAGGAAAAATTTTCAGTGAATCAAACTTTCATCTTTTCTTGATAACTGAAACAGCAAGTAGCTATCTGTATAAAGGCAGACCAACAGAGTAATTTCCTCAAATACAGCAAGCTGACTATGATGTCTACGAGAGAGCCGCACAGCAGGGCTCTTCCCAACTTACTTGGAACTCATATTCACAAAGTTCTTTTCTACGTAGGTTGCCTAGAACTTGAAATAAATTTTCATCCATGGAAACACTGTTATAAACAGGACTTGGATCTATAAGACAGTCATGGAAAATGTAGCAATCCCTATGAATAAGAATATTTTGGTGTTTGATGAGTTGCTTGTCTGGGAAAATCCCATTGTCTTCTTTCTGAATAAAGAACAAAAAGCAGCACCATCTTCAACCCAAAGGAGAAGGCAATTCATCTGCCATTCAAGAATCCTGAAGACATAGCATTGACATACCAAGGTTGCCTGGTCCTCACAATGAAAGAGAAGAGTAGGTAATGAGAATTAAACTCACTGTAAAATCACACACGTGCTGTTCCAGTTGTGGGTGCAGGTGAGAGGTGCAGCCCGGAATGCAGGCTGTCACCTTTGTCTTCTCGTGTGATTTCCTATCTATTGCCTAAACTATCCCTGTACACTCACGTGGAAGGTGGTGATGAAGTGGCAGGAAGCAGGACTGAAAGCTTCATTAGAAAACTTCTTGCTGCTGCTGGATTTATTATCCATGCTGAGATGATGCTTGCACCCTTGTAGCATAGAAAAAGGGAAATTTTTATATATGTACCAAAGATGATCGCATTGGGCACTTTAAATATATGCATTTATTGATGCTATTTACTATGCTTGGATATGGTTCAAGTATGTCCCCCAGGGGTTCATGTACTGGAAGCTAGATGATACGGAAAATGAAAGAGAAAGTTCAGGATATCCATTGCTCATAAATATGTGATAGCTAGAGGGAGCAAAAAGATGAAATAGAAGGACTCTTGGAATATCAAACTTTTGCAAATGCTCCAGTGGAGAAGGAGAAAAACGGCTTTGGGACTCATAAGGACAGTTTTGTGCTTACCAAGGATTTTCAATTTCATACATAAAAAGTTAAAAACTCTAAAAATATTGTTATTTATTAATTACCTGTGTTGGGTAAATCTATGTTTTTAATAATAGACTTTACAGAATTGAAGAGTATTTTCTGACAATAAAAAGAGCCATAGTCACAGTAGTGCAAGAGATACCAAGTGCATTTTTCATAACCTCACTACCCTAAAAATAAGGAGAAATCAGTTTTCCTTCTTGAAGCAGCCTGGGGAGAAGGAACACTAGTAAAGTTAGGACATTAAGACACAGAAATAAAAAGTAGATACTACCCAGAGGAACCATCAATATATCAGCAAGATACCTGGACAGAAAGAATGATACACTGGAAAGAAAAAGATCATTCATGAAGATAAGAAACTGTAGCCTCATTACATAGGCTATTTGAGTGTCAAGTAGACAGATGGTCCTCATGGAGGGGGCTGTGATCCATGTTTTTAAACAACCTTTAGATCACAAGAACTGACAACTCACTGCTTGAGTGATCCCTGCCTTGCTGAGATTCAAGAGAGATGCGTGGCAGAGGATTGATGGGCTCATTTGAAAGAGAAATATTTTGCCTTCATGGAGAAAATGAACAGGCTGGCATTGCAGGATATTTCCATCCCCTTCTTCCCACATGCACAGAATTCATAACTACAATCCACTCTCTCGCAAACTGAGTGGATTCATCAAAAACCTCACCTCTGCTACTGTCACTTAAATTGTTTTCGACTTACTTCATCACTGAAAGGCAATATTATTAAACTCAAAATGTTAACTTGAATGATTGGAAGATTTCTTTTAAAAATTTAAAATGAATTTAAGTATGTTTTCCATGAAAGATTCAGATTACCTTATGAAATCATTAAAGTAGGAAAATAAATGGCACATAAAAATTTTAAACGCTACAAGTCTTAACATGTTTTCTGTTAATTAATGGAAGAGGTAATATAAGTGTTTTGCTGAGAGTGGCAGGCTTCATTTTCTGGATTGAGAAGTTGACACTGTGAAATTCAGATAGCAGGGAGGGATAAACAGAGGCATTATTCTGTGAGCAATGCCGTGGTTTTGACTAGAACTGGAGCAGCAGAACTGGTGAGAACAGGACAGATCCCAGGTATACTGTGAGTTAGAAGTAATAGAACTTTGTGATGAACCTGCTACAGAATACAAGGGAAAAACAGAAGCCAACTCTGACACCGAGGATTTTGGCTTAAGCAGCTACAGAGGTGACACTAGCACTACCTAAGATGGAGACATTGGAAGAAGGAGCATGTCCTATCAACTGATTATATCAATTGATGCAGAAAACGTGTTAGGAAAAAATCTAACACCCACCTAATCATGATAAAAAATTCTTAATAAGCTAGTAAATAGTGGGCTTCCCAACTCAATAAAATGCATCTACATTTGATTACATCATACTTAAAAGTGAAAGAAATGTGGAGTCAATCAAGAGAAGCTTCTTATAAAGGTTGAAAGATAGTCAACATAAGATGTACATGTCTGTGGACATGATTTTGGTAGGTACTTTATGTAATCACTACAATTACTCCTGTCAAAAGGGCCCCCAAAAAGCTAGAAAAAGAGTTAAGGAAGGAAGGAAAGGTAAGGAAGGAAGGAAAGGTAAAGAAAGCAATCACAACCTAAAAGAAGAAGGAAATTGTGGAGAGATGTGAGAGTGGTGTTTGTGTGACAGATCTCGCTAATATGCACAACATGTAGAAATCCATCATCTCAACAGACCTATAGAGAAAAGATGTGCATGAGGAAGCTAGTGTTGCTAAAGGTGTTACCGTTAGTAAATCAGGATCCACAGTGCTAGACAAGGTAGAAAGGCTGCTATCAGTGTGGACACATGAAAGGCAGACGGCAGGTTATAGCCTCTTTGAGTCTATAATTTGTGAAAAAGCTGGGGCTATAAATGCAGATCTCATGAAGGATAATCCATAAATGAGTAATAATGGTGAAACGTTGCAGCCAGTAAGGAGTTGTTTCACGATTTTAAAGCAAGAACTAGGGTTCATTGCACAACGAGGCATTGTAACAGTGCTGATAAAAAGGCTGCTGAAAATTACATACGCTACATCAAAACAATGAACACAGAAATAGCTTTTGCTCTCATCAAGTTTTCAACTCTGATTAAACTGGGCTTTTCTGGAAGAAAATGCCCAGAATAACAAACACTACCTGGGAAGAGAAGAAAATGCCAGGTCACAAGCCTATGAAGGATAGGCAAAGCTTATTGCTATGTGCCAATGTGAGTGGTGACCTCAAGATAGAGCTTCTCTTGGTTTATCACTCTGAGACCCCTACAGTGTTCAGGAAACATAAAGTTATGAGGAATAGGCTAGGGGTCATGTGGAGATCTAACACAAAAGCCTCAGTAACAAGAGTACTTTTTCTCAAGTGGGTCAGGGAGGCTTTCTCGCCTATTGTTAAGAAATATTTAGAGGAGAAAGGTTTACCACTCAAGACCCTCTTCATCATGGACAATGTTCCATGAGATTTGGAAGGAGAACTGGCTGAAGAATTCCCATAGCTCTTAGTGTAGTTCCTTCCACCTAATACAACTCCTCTACTGCAGCCTATGAACCAGCAGGTCACAGCTAACTTTAAGAAACTGCTTACCAAGGAATTGTTCCTGAAGTGCTTCCAGATGGTCTTGGATACAGATTTAACCCTTAAAGAGTTCTGGAAGGAGCATTACAACATCCTTTCCTGTATGGGGTTAACTGAGAGATCCTGGGCCAGTGTCTGTCTAAGGACACTGAGAACTGCCTGGTAGAAACTGTGACCTAAAATTATACAGGAGAGAGCATTTGAAGTCTATGCAGAGGAGTCTGAGCCTTCAATTGACCCTGTGATTGATGACATTGTCACTGTAGCAGAGTCATAGAATTGCAGATGGGTAGTGGTGATGCTGAAGAATTGGTGAGGGAACACTCAGAGGAATTGTCTATAGAGGAACTTTGGCAGCTTCTGGCTGAGCAGCAGAGAATAGCTACTGAGGAACTTTCTGAAGAGGAGGGGGAGTATCAACACTCAATGCAGCAAAGTTCTTCTGCTGAAATAAAGGAAATCCTGAAAAAATGGACAGAGCTACAAACATTTGTAGAAAAGGCCCTTCCAGACAGAGAAAAAGTCAATCATTGCATTCACCTGCTTAATGACAATACCATATCATACTACAGAACAGTGTCAAAGAAAAGACAGAAACAGGCAACCTTAGACAAGTTTTTAGTTCGGAAAATATTGAGACCTAGAGAGCCAGAAGCAGGTCTTAGAGGACTACAGACTCTCCCAAAGACAGAAAGGACACAGAGAGCCAGATTCCTGATGTTCTTCTGGAAGGGGACTCTCCTTCCAAACAATAATCACCTTCCATTTCATCCTCCCTTCCTGCAAGCCAGAGATGCCAACTTGGATGGTGAGTACACTATGAAATCATTGTTTCTGGTAAACAAGGCACATTTTATAACTTTTTGATGAGTATGCTATGAAAACTATTGGTGTTTCTGGTAAATTACACACATTATATGACCCTTTTTCATTATGAAAAGGTTAAAGAGTGCTTTGGAAGATTCTGAACACATTATGCGTATTCCCACTATTTCCTATGGGAAAAATAGTCTTGACTTACCATTGACATGAGTTACAACCCACCCTCATGAATGAATTGAGTTTGTAAATCAAAGGCCTACTGCAGATAGATAGGTAGCAGCTTGCTTGTGATGGGAATTGGCTTATGCAATTAAGAAGGCTAAAAATTCTGTCTGTAACCTCTAGAATGAGAAAAGGTGATGGTATAATTCAATTCGAATCAGAAGATCTGAAAGCTAGGGGACTTCCAGGCTGAGTCTGAAGGCCTGAGAACACTGGGACCTGATGGTGTAGGTCCTGGAATCTACATTCTCAGAAGCTGAAGCACTCCTACCCAAGGACAGAAGGAAATGTACTTCCCATTCTATAAGGCAGAGAGAGTTCATCCCTCCTCCCCTTTTGTTCTATGCAGGCTCTAAACAAATTGGATGAGACCCACACATTGGTGAGGACAGATCATCTCTGTTCAGTTTACCAATTCAAAAGCTAATCTCTTCCAGAAACATCTTCACATATACATCCAGAAATGTTTCACCTGCCACCTAAATATCCCTTATGCCAGTATTATGTACACAAAATTAAGTGTCATAGAGTATTGGTGACCCTTTCTATGGCAAAAGTTATCAGTAACCCCTGCAGCGAGTTACAGTGCATGGTGAGAAAGAAAAAGAGCAAGGGACAAGAATTACAAGAAAATAGGGTTCTGGTATGTTCAGTGTTCTCTGGGAACAAAGACCAAGAAACTCTAGCTAGCCACTATTTTATTATCCAGTGCAGTGGGAGGGATGCAGTGCTTTTCCTGGAACAGTGTTATTATGCTTTGTGATTAGATGTCCTCCCAAAGCCTCACGCACTTTTAGATGGGGCTTTTCCAGAGGTAGTTGAATCTAGAGTCTATGATTGATTTATGGTTCAATGCTAGGATCAAGCATGGTGGGTTTAAGAGTGAATGAATCCTGGATCAGTCCACTGATTGGATTTGCACCAACCTAATCCCAGCAGTTTGGATAAATTAAAAGGGGCAGAAGAGGCTTGTCTCCCTGTTTTGCTCTTTTTCCCTCTGCCATGTGCCACCCTGCCTTGGAGCCAGCTGATTATGGACTGAAATCTCTATGCTGTGAACTAAACAAACCCTTTCTCCTTTAACTTGTGGGTGTTGTGTATTTTTGTCCCAGTGACAGAGAAAAATAACTAAGACAAACAATAGAAGTAGTCATTGAATGGGCAAGTTTAACATCATAAAAGAAACAAGTTAAAATTCATTCCCTCACCTGGGTACTAGTTTTCCCTGTATTGTCCTCAGCAGACTTCATCCTGCTCTGTGAGCTCACAGCTGAACTGACGACCAGGATCTCAGCTGTGGTCAAGAAGAAGTGGGATTTCCGTATTCCACAACCAGTCCACAAGGCAGGCCAAAGAGGGCCTTGGACAGATACCACGTCAATTTCTAATTTGTGGTCCCCAACAATAGAGTATAACATGGGTAATCCATGCCAAAGATCTCATGGATCAACACTTGGAGCTGCCCCCAAAATGTTGACATCTTTCACAAGACCTTTTCCTAGCATACATCTGTTAGAATTAGAATTATTTGGGATGGGGAAACACTTGTATTTTCTAAGAAAATACATAAATGACAGAATTCCAAGAAATAGCCCTTTGATCATAAACATAACCACCTGGACTTTATCCTTTAGGGAAGATGTTTCACCTCTTGAAATAAAAATGTCATTTCAGATGAGTAGCAAGTTCTCAGAAAGTTGTATCCCTCAAAAACATAAAGAGGCTTCTTTTTATTTGTTCTTCAAATTAGAACATACAATGAAAGGATGGCAAAGTCAACCTGAACTGCTCATTCCACTTTGCTATAAGGGTTGCAATCTTTGAAGTAATACTGAGCCACAGTGACAGTTTTCTATCTCTTCAATTCTGATTTGAATTTCAAGTTAAAATTTTAACACAAAGCAAGGGCCAAAAAGGAGATAAATTGGACTTCATCAAACTAAAAGTCTATGTGCATGAACAGATATTATCAAGAAAATGAAAAAACAACCTACCAAATGGGACTCTCCCAAGGATCCCACCTCACAACTTCCACTAATATATGATTTTGAAGATTAAGTTTCCAACAAATTAAATTTTCAGAGCACATTCAAGCTGTAGCAAGTGTCCATCAGCCTATAAATGTGTAAACACAGTGTAGCATAATGAAATAGCTTCAGTCCCACAAACCAGCGAAGTACTAACACATGCCACTGGGGGGTCACCTTGAGTCCCAGAGTTGGTATGAAGATTATTTTCAACCGGAGACATTTGAGATTCAACTGATGCTGAAATAAACTTTTTCAGAACTTCCCTTACGTGCTACAAGCAAAGCCATCTGAGAGTGAGGCTGCCAGCGTTGTGGTATGGCTCTGGAGTATCCCCTGGAGGCTCATGTAGTAAAGGCTTGGTTCTCAGCCTGTGGTACTGTTGGGAAGCTGTAGAACTTTACGAGGTTTGTTGCTGGATTCTGGCCTTCTGGGGTTTGCTAGAGGTTTTTTCTAGGTTCTTTCTATCCTGAACAAGGTGTTGGCCAGGGCAACACAAAAGGTAGCGAGGTTTTACATTTGTTAAAGAATGAAAAGAAGCATGCTTTGCAGAGTGAGAGCAGGCCAACAAAAGAATTATAGAAAGAAAGGAAATGCACCCTACAAAGCACTGGGTGGACCACTGAGAGTTAGCAGGGGCCAAGTGAAAGGACGTGGGGTCCCCGGGAGCATCTTTGAAGGGAATATTGGGACCTTGGCCACTTCTCCTGCAGCCACTTCTCCACTTCCCCTCTCCCTCTGCTTCCCAACTGCCATGACTGGGAAGTTTCCCCCATCGACTCTCACCATGATGTACTAGGCCACCATAGGCCTAAGGACAATGGCACCAAGCAACCACAGACCAAAACATCCAAAGCCAGGAGCCAAAATCTTTCCTATTTTTAAGTAGATTATCTCAAATATTTCATCACAGTGATGAAAACTTACTAACACAACCATAAGCCCCGCCTTCTCCAGGGAAGCTTTGCATCCAGGAAAAAAGACGATTAAGATCAATTGGACTTACATTAAGACATATTATCACAGATATTACATTTCCTTTTTTATCCCTAAAAATCCACCTGTCTTTCCTAAGAAATCATTTGTTCTGTCCATAGAAGCCCTTTCTCCTACTTCCTCACCCCTGTTAAAAGAGGTGTATATATATATATATATACACCTTATATATATATATACACCTTATATATAAGGCAATATATATATAAGGTGTATATATATAAACCCTTATCTTTAGCTGTTCAGAGACCTACTCTTTTGTATGTGCACATACACGTATGACTAAACATTGTCATTTCTTCTATTAATCCACCTCTTATTGGTTAAACTGATAGGCCTCAACCACAGAACTTAGACAGGTAAGTGGAAAAAGTTTCCTCCTGACACTACAATACACAACATTATGCTAAAGCAAAGAAGCCAGACACAACAGATCCCATACTGTATGATTTCACTTATGTTAAATTACTGACAACAGGTTACATACTTTATGATTCCCTTTATGTGAAATATCCATAAATGAAAAACAAAGACATAAAGTAGATTGGTGGTTTCCAGGGCCTGAGGAAAGTGGATCTAATGTTTATTAGGACAGTGGATCTAATGTTTATTCAGAGTGAAAAAATGTTTAAAAATTAGAGGTGTGCTTACACAACTTTGTGAATGTGCTAAATGTTACAAATTTGTTTGTTTTAAAATTAGTGAATTTTACCTCAATAAAAACATTTTAAGAATGTAACTATAATACAGCTAATGCTTAATTTTTTGACCATTTTTGCATGCTTATATCTGGAAATGTGAACAACTAATTTGAAGACAATAAGCAATATAACAACAATTGTTGAATTTCTACCATCTTGTTCAGTGAAGCTCTGTATCATTTCTGTTTTTCTAATTATTTTTTATTCTCTATAATTGTTTAATCAATCTTGCATTCTTACATCTGGTAATCTGAGCAGCTTCACTGAAGATAACACTATGTAATATAACAACCACCATTAATTCTTATTTTGTTATAAAACCCTGTACCATTTTTATTATTTTTGCTTTGTGGTTTTTGTCTGTTGTTGCTATTTTGTTATTGTGTTGTTTTTTATTCTCTTTAAAATAAAAGTAAATAAATAAAAATATTGAATTAAAAAAAGTAACTGTATTTTAATTATGATGAACTTTGAACAATGGGTGTCAAAACTTGTGAAACCAAAGCCTCTCCGATATAAATGGCTTTATTGAACCATTGGAGGTATTTGCTAGAAAAGGACCAAGTCCTGCAACAAATTTCTTCAACTTCCAGAAACAAAGCTAGCTAGCAGTTGGGAAAATGTCCACTGCACCTAGAGATAATAGCATTTTTATAATTAAAATCTGACCCCTCCTAATAATACATTGTTTGCATTGAACCTAAACCAGCTGCAGACAATGAGGCAGGAGACTGGGGTGTGGCAAAGCGGCTGGGCACACAGGTGTGATCTGTCCATCATGGAGATCAGGACGTGTACAGAGAAGCAGTTCCCAAAGCCCTACACCTGGGACCAATCAGAGAATGCTATCTTCAGTTCTTCTCAAAGAACTCAAGCAGATTTTTGATAGAACATTCTAGACTTGACACCATCCTGAAGACTGAGAGACACAAAGGACGGCCATCGATCTGAGACCACTGTTGACTGCTACTGACCCACCCTGTGGTTTGCAGGGTGTATTTCTTTTCTTTCTATATTTCTCTTGTTGGCTTGCACTGACTGTTTCTTCTCAGATCTTTGATAAATGTGAAACCTCTCTACCTTTCGTGCTGCCTTGACCAACTCTGTTCAGGACAGAAGGAACCTAGAAAATACCTGTAGGAAACCCCAGAAGCCCAGAATCCAGCAACAATAAGAGGAGCCAGGTAACACTAAGTGGAAAGAGATTTGGGGTTGGACATCTCCTGAATAGGAGTTTCTGACGATGCTACTCAGGATGGTACTTGGGACTCTGAGTTATCATTTTATCATACATCCTGAAATGTGAAATTGTCTTTCGTTGTTTCAGGTTAAGACCCATTAGCTAATGAACCTCCTCTATGTCACTTCCTCTTGTAATTAAATATAGGACACAGCAGAAGTTTTCTTTTATTGTAAGCAAAAAGTTTTAGATTATATCCCATAAATACAGGAATCATTTCTTAAAATATTTTTTAAAAAACCTCATATTTTTGAATGATTAATTTCCTGTATAAGCATTTATCTACCCAAGACCAAAATATCCAGTTAAGTTAAACATTCAATATACTTGTCTAAATGAGGCTTCCTAATTGTAGAGATAGTTTGGGGCATATTTTTCCTCATTTAATGAAAAAGGCAAATTTAGAGACTAATTCTGCATTCTATTATGTATGATCACTGAGCTCCTTTTAGTCTTTGAACAAATAGATCTATTTTATGGGCACCTGAGATAACAGCAGGAATCTGAAATGCTAACTTGTGATGACACATGTGATGACACATGTGATGACACATCTGAAATGCTAACTTGTGAAGATAACATGTGAAATGTGAAAGACAACAAATGAAATGTGAAATCCCAACCAAACGGATCAGCAGAGAACTGTGGGAAGAAAGAGGCAAGCAGAAACAGAGATGAGAAAATCAGTATGCAGGAGACAGCCTGGTAGGGTAGTAACCTGCCTGACCTGAAGTAGGTCTTGACCGGGGTTTTAACATGAAATGCAAGGATCTTGTTTCCTTAGGACTCAGGCAGTCTTAGGCAATATTCAAGGGAAACTAACAATGAAAGCAGATTTCTGGATATTCAGGGAAGAGAAAGATGTGAGTCTACTGAATTTATGCTGACCCACGTGTGTTCAGCGTATGTCTCAAGTTATTCACACTGTTACCCTCAAGCTGACTGAACTGCTACTGAGGAGAAGAAGGAGGGAAGAAACCAAAGGAGAGGTTCCGGAAGTGGCCAGTGATACTGCAGGAAACCCTAACTTCAAGCCAGGCATCGTAGCCTCAAAGCAGGGAACTTGTGTTTAGTTTTAACTTCAAGATTCTCATCTATATATCAAAAGCCACAACTGATGATGTGACACTCAATCACTTACTCTGTATTTTCTTTCTTTTTAGCGTTCATGTTCCCTGACTTCTTGATATAAAGGCTTACAGAATCTCAGTGACAAATATCTTCTCCATGATGAATAGTTGAGATGTTCTATAGACCCACAGGTCAGTAGAATATATCCAGTTTAAGACTGCAAAATGACCTCCTTGTAATCAAGCAAAGCATTTTTATAAAACATTGTTATGCATTTATTTCTTTATGAATCCCATAGTACCTAAAAGCATGGACCTCTCACCCGTATGGAATGTGTTTGTCTCGGCCTCTAGGTCACCAGAAACCTTCCCTAGATTTCTGCAACGCCAGTGGTTAGCAAGGTGCACGGAGGTAGAGAGGAATGTTAAATTAATGCTCACAAACTCCATCTATGGCTCCTGGAGACCAAGACTGTAGACCTGCCTGATTACTGCCTGTTTGCTATGTAGGCCAGAGGCAGCAATAACAAAACCACTCTCTTTTTGTTGAATGAGTGAATGAATAACTGAACATGTTAATCAAAGGACGCATATATTCAGCCATTTTCATTACTTTGAGCCCTCTGACAGAATTAAAATATCTAAATAAATGTTTTAAAATTTTAAAAATAAATGTTTAAAAAATGATCACTTTAATATTTTGTCAACACATCCCTAAATATCTGTGTGGTAAACGCACTTAGATGTTTGATATTATGAATCTGAATGACTGCATATTAGACTTCATCAGATGTCTTTATCTGGGTAGGTACAATAGTTTTCTTTTAGGCACCATTTGTTATTTATCTTCTATATAAAACTAAAGAAATAGGATTTCTAATCTCATTTCTTTCTAGATAAGAGCTATTCTGTGCTGACTAAATAAGCGTGCTGACTACACATCATTTTCTGCTCTCCTTTCTTAGCTGAAATGCCCTTCTGCTCCGGGAAGCTACCCGAAATTGCTGCTCATGAGCCGCCTCTCAGAATTTTGTGTCATGAAGATGGCTGTGGCCTGGATTCATGCCTCTAAAGTAATTTTCCTTTGGTCAGAAACTCATACACTATACTCAGCCATTACAAAAGCAATGTTCTTTCACCTTGTGAAAGCAATGACAAACACTATGTAAGGACATAGTAGACTCTGCTAAGCTATTTAAACCATGCCTTTTTACATTTATATATGATATATTAAAGATAGGTTTATAGGGTATTTTAGCAAGCCCATTTTATTAACTGGGATGCTGATACAACTACAATAATGATACATATGCAAACATATAACATTGACTTGAGACAATGTGAAATTTGATGTATCCTTAGAATTGTAGTAAAGATATTATTAATTGAATTGTTTAAGGGTTAGGCATGAGCTGCTTTAATAAAAGCCTCCATTTTTTTCAAATACTATAATAAAAAAAGTGCATGTGAATAGTTATAAATAGGTAAATAAGGTCTATATGTATAATTAAAGCCTCAAATTTTAAAAAATATTTGTAGTATAAACCACTGCATTTATATATGCACATAACAGACATATATAGTCAAAATATCTATTTTCCAATTCTTAGGGTAAAAGTACTCTATTACAGATGTTTCTGACATGTTTATTTCTATTTGAAAATATTTGTGCACATTATTTTTTGTAACTTTGTAATCAAACATTTGGTTATTATGACAATTGTCAGACCAATGGCCAAGTTACAAGGTAGGGAAGACTGAGAGTTAAATGTGATACATCTATGTTGTTTGCAAAGAATCATTCTAATAATGCCAGCTGAGCCTGCTTTTGTCTCTTACCACATTTTCTAAGAGACCTCTTTTCTGGTTTTCTTTAATGTTCAAATACTGTGGGTAATCTTACTATACACAAATAATCAAAATTCCTTTCTATACATTATAAAAGCTAAAAGCGAAAATGTTCATGTTCTGGAAGAAATCTCACTTTCCTGTTGCCAAGAACGTCCTTGCTTATCAGGAAAATCCAGCTCATACTTCCTAATCTTTTGCATTTAGTTACTGAACTTGTCTTTGACAATCAAGAGATTCTTGATTCCCAACTTGCTGTGTGCAGTGTTTCCACATTTGTTTTCTTTGAAAGGAAATTTTCCACTGCCAACAGCGAACCAGTTCTAGGGTTTAGTTTAGTACTATCTCACATCGTCAAATAGCATGTATTGAATTGGGGTCAAAAGCAAGGGCACCTGCAGATACTGCTTCCAAATACCGCTATGATTGGAACTGTGGACTCAGCTGAGCAAGAACAAGTCGTGAAGAGATGTTGTTCTATTAAAGGACAAAGCAGTTGCAACAAACCTTGTGGGCTGCCTATTTTTTTTTCTCTAAAAGGTTCCTCGGTGAGAATTACACTGCAAAGACCTATGCCGTTGGGGTTGCCTAATATCTATCTCTCTACCTGCCTATATGACCTATTAATTTTATTAGCTTTTTAAAGTGTACTGTTGCATGGGTTTTTAATTTTAATGCATATTATATATAATGGCCTGGGGTGGTATTTCCCGCACAGGCATGCAGTGTGCATTGACCAAACCCAGCTGCTCTTTTCCGTCCTGCACCCCACCTCCCCACCCCTCCCAGTCTCCAGAAATCACTATTCTACTTTCAAGTCTACTTTTTTAGCTCTCATGCATGAGAGACACCTGTGATGCTTGTCTTTTCCTATCTGGTTTATTTCATTTAATACACTGTCCTCCAGTTGCCTCCATTTTGCTGAAAATAGCAAGATTTCAGTCTTCCTTATGGCTGATACATATACATATAGAGCCTTTGTCCACTTATTGACAGCGGGTACCTGGGTGAGTTCCATGTCTTAACTATTGTAAACCATGCTGCAGTAAACATGGACATGCAGGTATCTCTGTACTATGCCTATTTCATTTCCTGTGGCTATATACTCAGAAATGGGCTATCTGGATCATTTAGTAGGTCTGTTCTTAGTTTTTTGAAGAACTTCCAT
The DNA here is from genome assembly GCF_000276665.1 of Chinchilla lanigera. Taxonomy (NCBI): domain Eukaryota; kingdom Metazoa; phylum Chordata; class Mammalia; order Rodentia; family Chinchillidae; genus Chinchilla; species Chinchilla lanigera. The sequence continues at coordinate 12,490,125 of NW_004955454.1, read as the reverse complement.
ACTTTACACGATAACCAACAGTGTCATAGTATGACAAGTTACCCTCACCAGAAACTAATGCCCAGAACTGCACAGAAAGAACAGTCAATGTTTCCTTTGTCTATTTCTAAGTTTTAGATAACTGTTCTGATTTCTTTATAGAATCAGTGTCTGAATTTTCTACAGATTGGACAGTTATCTATACCCACATTCCTATTTACATAGAGCAAGGTAAAAGAAATCTCCACACCATGAAAAATATCAGTTATCTCAGTCCATTGAGCTATTAGAACAAAATGCCTTAGACTGTAATTTACTAGTAATAGAGATTTATTGCTCACAGTTTTTGGAGTCTGGAAAAATCTAAGATCACAATACCAGGAGATTTTGTATCTTATGAGAACTTATTTCTAACATGGCAGAGGGACCAACAAGCTCCTGCAGCCCCCTTTTATAAGGGCACAATCACAATCATGAAAGTATTGCCCTCATGGGGATTAGGTTTGTGGAATTTTAGGAGCATGTACACATTCAGACCATAACAATACTCCAAAACAGATAAATACAGGTTTCCAAGAATTCAGCTAAGACCCAACAAATACATACTTTAAATAACAATAAGTAATATGTAACATTTATTGAGCTCCTACCATGCAAAAGAGCCTGTGTTTTACAGCCAATAAATGTATAGAAAATGTTCACTATCACTAGTCATTGGAGATGCAAATTAAAACAACACTGAGATTCCATCTCACCCCAGAAAGAATGGCTGTCATCAAGGAGTCAGTCAATAGCAAGTGCTGACAAGGCTGTGGGATAAAAGGAACCCTTCTCCCCTGTTGCTGGGAGTGTAACTTGGTAAAACTGCTGTGGAAATTAGCATAGAGATTCCTCAAGAAACTAACCCCAGAGGTTCCATTTCACCTAGGTGTTCCCCTTCTGGGTATCTTCCCCAAAAGAGTTAAAAGTTCTTCAGTACAGTGATATATGCCCATGTTTACAGCAGCACAATTCATAATAGCTAAATCTTGAAAATAGCCCAAATGCCCACCAACACATGACTGGGTAAAGGTAATGTATTTATATATAATGGAGTACTACTTTACCATAAGAAAGGATAAACGAGTCATTTCTAGGTAAATGAATGCACCTTGAAATCACAATATTAAGTGAAATTAAGAGACACACAAGTTTAAATATTGCATCATTTCTCCAGTGTGATAAACCCAAAAGTAAAAAAACAAAATGGAGGACTGGTAGTAGGGAGCAGGCAGAGTATGTTCAAACGGGAAGTAGAACAGGGAGGAGGGACAGGGAGAGGGAGGGAAGGAAGAGAAAAGGGACTTGAGAAGACAATGGAAGGAAAAATCAAAACAAAACTTTTGTAAGTGGGGAAAGGAAAAAGGGTTGAAGGGAGGGGAAGGGAATGGGAAAAAAAGAAGAATTAAGATATATTATGTACAGGTACAAATTCCCTATAATGGATGTGATCATTGCGTGTGGTAAATATTTACTATTAAAACAATTAAAAAGTGACTGTTTTTTACATCTGTTATGTTATTTAATACCCACCAACACTCCACGGAACACTTACCAAATACCCTGTGGAATATTGGTACCTTCACTTACCATGATTAACTCCTGGATCTAGGACTTCAATAATTTGCCCAGAGTTTTACCTGAAGAAGTGGTGGAGATGAGCAATAAGCCAGTGTCTGTCTGATGACAGAATGTAACTCTTAACTCATAGACATGTCAACGAAGCACCAGCCCACAAGGCTGGAGGCTTGGTGAGTTAGTTAATGAGACCCAGCTCTTGCCCTCGGAGGCCTCGGATGCGGAAGGTAATTGTAAAGCTGAAGTGTTTTGAGGAGGTGAGGACAGGTGAGAGGTTATGACGGTGTACGGGAAGAGCACTGACCCAGTTTGGGAGGTCATGTAAACCTTTTACCAAAATATCTATATAAATGCAATGTCATTTGGTTTGGTGATACAATTTAATTTTTCATTTGCTCTTTCCATTCATTAAGCCTGCCTAAACTAACCTAAAATTGCAACCCTTTACTGGACTATCCTCTTTATTTATCTACTAGCTTTTAAAAAGGGAGAGTAAGAAATGTTAATTTAAAATATGGCTGAGCCAGGTGTGTTGGTGCACGCCTGTAGTCCCAGCACTCAAGAGGCTGAGGCAGGAGGATAACTGTGAATTCTAGGCTAGCCTGGGGTACTTAAGCTAGTCCAAGCCCTGCCTGAAGCGATACCCTGTCTCAAAAAACAAAAAAGACATAAAGTAAAAATTGGTCATTTTAATACTTGTGAATTTAATCCTCAGTAATATTTTATGAATTTATTATAAATACATACATATATTATTTTTAAATAGTAGTATCACCTTAAATGTCACAAGCTAAACCTATATATCTTAGGCAGTAAAAAGAGAGAGACATTCATTAAGAAATCACACTCAGCACAAATACCCTTCTACATCCAAGATAATCTTCTAATATTTGCAGACCCAACACTTCAAGTAAGAATTTTTGAGATTCTTTTTGTGGCGCCTTCCTGCTAAAACTTAAATCTTCCAAGCATCACGAAAACACGATTGAAAACACGATTTCTACCCATGACTCTACATAGCTGGCGTCTTGGTGCCATCTAGCGAGAAAGTGAACATCTACCGCGTTCACAGAAAATGAAAGCCAGGAAGGTTAGTGGCATTTGAGGCATGCAATCTTTAAGAATAATTCACTTGCCTTTGCTCTTTACTGAATAAATATTAATACCCTTTGCACAAATTTGATATTCTCAGAAATGGAAGGCGATTTTCAGAGTATTGCACAGGGATTTTATTTTTATAAAAGGACATTTCCACTAATTTACAAATTTTCCTAAAAAAATTTCCATAAGACTCACACATTAGAGTTTTTATGCTGTGCCCTTTACATGAATATGTAGTATTTTGAATAAAGCAAACCTCCCATCTATTGCTTGACTTTTGAAGAATTTTTCATTTAAAAGTTTTTATGTGACATTTCAATGTACTGATTCTGTCAGTGACATATAAAAGTATTACTTCACATTTAAAGATTGATGAATTTGATTTTATTTTTAGCTTCATGTTACTGGGGGCCATAAGAAACCCAGTGTTTATTTTCTTATGCATTCCTTTTCTTCACTGTATCTACGGGGAGCCCAAAGGCCGCGGGACAGGCAGGGGCCTTGCCCCAGTGGCTCTGAGGGACGTAGAGATGTCTCTTAGGCTGTCAGTGCTGAGCTAAGTGGCTGTGGCTTCCACGGTCAATGCATACGTGTGTGCTGATGTACACACACAAACGGATTTATAATAAGCAACATGTGATACATATTTACATGGAGCTATATAAATATGTGTATTTATATTAAACATTGGAGTGAATTAAAATATTTAAATAAATTTCTATTTTTATATTTATAGTTATACTTACATATTTATATACTTATTTATATTAGAAACACGTAACATACATCTATATATTTTATTTTTATTTTTTTAATGATACAGAGCTTCATTAAACAAGGTACTAGGAATTCAGCAATGGTTGTTATATTACATATTGTTGTCTTCCAATTAGTTGTTCTGATTACTAGGTATAAGCATGCAAAACTGGTCAAGAGAAAAAAGAAAAAGAAAAATTTAAGCATTGTCTGTTCCATTCAATACACCAATAGACATCAGCATCATACTTATCTCAGCTATCTTTGTTTATTTTTTTCTTTTAATTTTAAAGAGAAAATATTAAAAAGTAAAAAAAGCAAAGGCACAGACAAGACACCCTCAAAGTAGTTACTCAGATAAGCAGATACAGGCATGGAGGATTGATCAAACAATTACACATCAACTGTTCCTTTCGTCAGACCAATAGTAGTTAGTAGTGCAATGACCCTAGCCATCCTGTGTATAGAAATATACTTAGTTTTTCCTTCCTTCTTTCTTCATTTTTTTCTTTTCCCTCATCCCAGTTGTTCTTTCCTAGTTGAACAGTTTATTTCCACACTTTTATTAAAAAGTATAAAAATATATTTATATGCAGCTTTATCTGCCATTTTATGATACTTCACCATATAGTATAGGAGAAAAGACATGAATAAATAAATAAATAAACACACACATACATAAATATAGACAGATAATGTAAAAACAGTATAATATAGAATATAATTTCATATATAATGATAAATAGGTAGTATATAAAAACATATGGCTATACAAACATACAAATACATAAATGCTTATTTGTGAAATAAGCACAAGCCAAAGAAATATACAGAAATTCATATACACACACATCAAGTTGCATTTATACCCAAGACCAATTAGCCTTCTCATCTACTGACAGGGATGGGAGACAAAAAGGGAGCCCCTCACGGACGGTTCCACAGGGCCTTCGGCCAGCAGCGAGTACCGAGGCAGCGCCCTTTAAACAGACCTAACCCTAGTGCCACTAAGGGAAGCTGGTTTCTGTTCCCCAAACTGTCAACCAGGAGAAAACACCTTTTCTGAACACCCAAGAGGGACACATACACTGATCTTGGTGTGAGGAGATAGAAGTGAGGTGTACCCAGAGCTGAGATCAGCAGGGTAAGCTTGCTCTGCTGGCAGTACATGTGTACTTGGGTTAAACTGGCACCATGCAGGAGGAATGGCCTTGCCAGGGTTGACTCTCGCGAGAACCTTGTCACTGGCTAGCGCAGAGCGCGGCCTTGTGTACGGTGGAAATCAGACATGGACTACTTTATTTTAGGAAAGAATCTCAGCGGTCTGCTCCACATACAGAGCGGTAGCAAACAAAGGAGCAATTTCACTTCTATGAAGTCTCAAAGAAACGTCGTTAACCGTTCAGTGGACAGTGGGCTCGGGCTGGGCTGCAGTTTAGCTCCTCGAATCAGCTTTGTCCAGTTTGCTCATGCGTCCTGCTTCTCTGCTGCGGGGAAGGCAGTGGCTTGGCTCTTTAATCACCTATTTGCTCTCGTCCCCTTCTTGCCACCCAGAAGTTCAGCTGCCTGCTTGTTTCCCATCAGGTGGCAACTTCAAAGTCCTGCCTCACTCTGAGGGCTCCTGACAGCCATGGAAATGGCCCCAGACACTGAGACCCAAACATTCCTCACAAACCCGGTTCTGGCACATTCCAGCTGGAGGTAGCGAGGATAAGTCACATGGGAGTGATTAATACCCAGATTGGAAACACCTGGAAGAGGTCAGGTGCCCGAGGTCAGCTCCACTTGTTTGAGGAGCACCCACAGCAGAGAGTGGCCTGACAAACGTTCAGGCAGGTACCAGCTGAAGGGAACCAGGTCCAAGGCGTTATTTAGGCTGCATTGCAAACAGTGGAGGTTAAACTTAGCACAGCTTGCGCAATGAGGGTCCAGCAAAGGTGGCGTCTAGGAGATACGAATGGTTGTGTTCAGGGTAAGGGACTACAAGGAGAAACAAAGCCAGACACACACACGGGGACCTGGACAATAGCAAGATTTCCAGATATCTCTTGAGTCATCAATGCCAGGCTGAGTTTTGAAAGACTGCCTCAGTTAATAAAAGCCACATTTGATAAATATTTATACCACATGAAAATATATATATGTATAAATGAAAAGAGAAGCTTGAAGCTTACTTAAATTTCTGCATAAACACAATAATGAGTGTATATATTATAAAACTTCATACTATCTGTAGCATATCTGCCAGACTGGGGCTTCACTGTTGAACAAGATACACATGCAGTGGATTAAGCAACTTGTAACACCCAGCTGAACTGAATCAGGATGGTGCTGGGTGTGGGAGGCCCACATGAGGATTGTTTCCAGCGGCATAAAAGGAGAACTGGAGGGGAAGATGGTGCTGTTGATTCTCTTGGAGAACCTCATCACACTGGGTTTCCTCATGTGAGCTCAGCTGTTCTCATCACCGGAGGAGCTCGGGTCCTCGCTGTCACTGAGGATGGCTGCGGTTCTCTTTGGGGGAGCTCTGGTCCTTACTTTGAGTGTTTCTTCCTGGCTCCAGGGCAGATCCCACAGTGTGGTTGCACAGATCATTGATACAGACTTGCATGAGACATTATCATGAGTCCTAGGCCTACAGCTGGACTTTTAGAGGACATTGCCATGGGCTCTAGGTCTTCAGCTGGACGTATACAGGACATTGTCATGGGATCCAGACCCTCAACTGGATTTTTGGGGTCTCCAGTGCATGGACAGATCTCTTGCACTCCTGCACTTGACTTTTTGGGTGAATATTACAAAACAATCCTATAAATCATGTGTCCTGTATTAAATCTATTCCCATGTAAACCCTGACTACAATAGATGATAGACAGATAGATGCAGAAACACATACCTATTCTTACAGATCGGATCTTGCTATAGTTTACATCTTGAGTGTCACCCAAAGACCCGTATGTTAAATGCTTGGTTCTCTGGTGGGCATTATTGGGAACTTGTGGAAGCTTTAAGAGATGGGAACTAATGGGAAATCCATGAGTCCCTGGGGTGGGGCCCTAAAGGGAATGCTGGGACCCCAAAGTCTTCCCCACTCACTGGGCATAAGGTGAACAGTTTGTTTCTCTACACTCTACTCACCAGAAGCCCAAGCAATGGAGCCTCCAAAACTGTGAGCCAAAATGAACTTTCTACGCTGACTTATTTTGACACAGGGGAAACGGACGTAACTCTCAGCCTGCTAGATGTCAGACATGCGGAGTTCCTGTTCCCCAAAACAAAAGAATGTTTTACACATCAAAAGAAATCACCAACAGAGTAAAAAGAAAACTCATGAATTGTGAAAAAAATTTAGCCATCTGTCCCTCCAACAAAGGACTTCTATCTAGAACATATAAAGAATTTTTTAAAAGTCAGGTCCCCCAAAATTCAAAGACTCAATACAAAAATGCACATCTGAGATGAATACACACTTCTCAGATGAAGAAATACTAATGGCAAATAAATAGATGAAAAAATGTTCAGCATCAATGGTCTTTTGAGAAATGCAAATTAAAACAACACTAGATTCCATCTCACCCCAGAAAGAATGGCTATCATCAAGAAATCAACCATCACAAATGCTGGAGAGGCTGTGGAGAAAAAGGAACCGTTCTCCACTGCTGGTGGGAGTGTAGACTGGTGAAACCACTGTGCAAATCAGTCTGGAGATTCCTCAGTAAACTAGGATTAGAGGTCCCATTTAACCCAGCTACTCCCTTTCTGGGCATTTTCCTAGAAAAATTAATAACATCATTCTGTGGTGATATATGTGCACCCATGTTTATAGCAGTGCAATTTGTCATAGCTAAATCTTGGAAACAACCCAAATACCCTTCAACTGAGGAATGGATAAAAACAGATGTGGTATTTTTATACAATGGAGTATTATTCAGCTATCAAGAAAGATAAACTCTAGGCTTTTATAGGTAAATGGATGCAACTAGAGACCATCCAATCGAACCCACATACGTAGACATCATATTGTCTCCCTAGTGTAAGAAACTGAAAGAGTAAATAAAATTTGAAAGTTACAATAGATATTGTCAAAGGGAAAGAAAGGAAGGAGCAACTGGGATGAGGGAAAGGAGAAAAAGAAAGAAAGAAAGAAGGAAGGGAAAATATATATGTGGCTAGCTCGGATAACTGTACTGATGAAGTCTAATGGTTTATTGAAAGGAACAGTTAAGGCCTATTTTTTTTCTTTTTGACCAATTTTACATGCTTATATCTGGAAATCTGAACAACTAATTTGAAGACAACAATATGCAATATAACAACCATTGGTAAATTCCTACCATCTTGTTTAGTGAAACTCTATATCATTTCTAATTTTTTGGTTTTTATTTTTTATTCTCTTTCATGGTTTGATCAACCTGGCATCCTTACATCTGGTAATCTGAACAACTTTGTTGAAGATAACAATATGTAATATAACAGCCACTGTTAATTCCTATCATTTTATTCTGAAACCCTGTATCATTTTTATTGTTTTTGCTTTGTTTTGTTTTTGTCTGTGTTTTGGTATTTTGCTATTGTTCTTTTTTATTATTCTCTTTAAAATAAAAAAATCAATAGAAAAGAAATTGTTTTAAAAAAATGAATTCTTAGGAACAACAGTTTTCTTCAAATTAGTTGTTCAGATTTCCAGATATAAGCATGCAAAATTGGTCAAAAAGAAAAAAAAAATAGGCCTTAACTGTTCCTTTCAATAAACCATTAGACTTCAGCAGTACAGTTATCCCAGCTATTCATATATATTTTTTCCCTTCCTTTTTCCTTACTTTCTTTTTCTCCTTTCCCTCATCCCAGTTGCTCCTTCCTTTCTTTCCCTTTGACAATATCTATTGTAACTTTCAGATTTTATTTACTCTTTCAGTTTCTTACGCTAGGGAGGCGATATGATGAAGTTAAGAGTAATAAATATTAAGAGAGCAAGATAGCTCCTGAATGACAGGAGGCTTCCTGAAAAATGGGTTGCAGTGGACCCCATTTTACAGAGTAAGTGTAATAGAGCAAAATTGCAAGATGGGAGGAAAATCACAAAGTGGGTACAATGTGGGACAAAACTATGATTGTTAGATAAGATTACATGGTTTGTCACTTAGGTAATATTGATCAAATGGGGAAGCGAGTCACACAGCCAGTGTGCATGGAAAGAACAAGAAATACTACACTGCCTGCCTGTTAATCACTTAGGCTGCCTTGGTTATCAGATTGACTGTTACACAATTGCAGTGCTTGTGTTTAACATTTTCATAATAACCTAATGCTATGTCACAATGATAGTGTCATTCATCTGACTTCACCCCATCACCTAGGCATTGAATCATCTCTCATCATCACAAGAAGGGTGTTCATAGTACAGTAAGACACTTTGAGAGACATGATCCATGCAACTCTCATTGAAGAGATAATAATGCCATGTCCAGCGCAGTTCTCAAAAACTCCTCGGGGGAGGACCATGAAGAAATGAAGGCAGGAGTGAAAGGGCAGAAAGCTGAGGTCAGGTAGAGCCCTCTCTCTTGGTTGGAGAAAAGAGCTGCCCAACAACTGCAGCACATTTATTTACACACACACACACACACACACACACACACACACACACACACACACCAGGTTGATGTCAGGTGAAAACACTCTGCCTAACAACTTGTTCACCTGGCTCACCTCAGGTGCTCCATATTCTTGAGGCGGGCCTTGCTCTTGCCCCACATGTGTGATTGGTCTTCAGCTTTGGCCATGCCTCACATAAACTAACTAGTCCCCACTTATGTGTGGGGGATACATTCTAAGACCCCTAGGATGCCTGAATTTGTAGACAGTATTAAACCTTTTGAGGCTATGTTTTTGCTTATTACATACATACTTCTAATATAGTTCAGTTTATAAATTAGACATAGTAAGAGACTAGCAACAATAAGTACTAATACAATAGAATAATGGTCAAAAATGATGTCAAAATTGGTTTTCTCATAGGACATCAGAAATTTGTTAAGGTAACTAAATGAGGACCCTTCAAGCTGGGGGAATTATTGGTCAGGGCTCCCTTTGATGAATAAAGGTGCAGATGCCTGGGAAAAATTATATCCCAGCCTTTGTTCATTGATAGGAAACCCCAGTGATCTCCATAGCCTTGTGGGAGAAACCCCAATAAATGTTATTAAAATACATTATTATGATATGTTTACATTGGTCATCATCAAAAGATTAAATTTTCTAAAAATAAGACAATAAAGTTTTCTTATTTAAAGGTACTTTGGTACAAAACTAAATTAAAAACAAAAGTTTCCATGTGGCTATTACAATTGATTGATATTATTCTTGTGGTATATTAAATGTGTTCATGCCTTCAGATGTATAGGTCTTCCAAAATGTACAATAGGGATTATTTATGATGATAGACATTTTCTTTCAGATTCAGACCTCTGTCTTTAAGAAAAAATTATGTAAAGTATATGCTATGTATGTGACACTATACACAGAGATGTTTAGACACTAAGCCATCCAGATAATGTGACACACTTCAATGACATCCCATAAAGGACAACAAATTAGGTGAGAGCGTCTCATGTACTAGATAGAAATGATTGACTAAAAAGGCTATTCCATGTCAAACGTAAATTTAAGTGTGTTAAAAACATGTCATCATGATTGTCATGCTACCATATTATATATTGCCTTTGATTTCAAATTTGCTGCGTAAAACTATGTAACTGTTGTCTATTAATGTTCTACAGGGATTCAACTACTAGAATGTCCATGGTTGGTAGAAAGTAACAGTTCTACTCTGTGTCTCAAGGTGCTTGATATTCAAATAAAATTATACTATTAAACTCCTTGCTCCCACTATAATGTAATATCATTAACCTTCTTTTGTGAATGTTCAACAACTGAAGTTTGGAGACCAAAAATTAGAAAGATAGATGGACTAAGAGGAGAGCCAATATTTTGACCCAGGCCCTCTGAGGTCAGGGACATAAAAGAAGATCTGCTGCAACATCTTATAACTCAGAGAGTTCCTGATCTTCTGACCAAGGAGATTGTTGGACCACAGAGGAAGGAGATTAATAGTGTATAGTGTGCTAATGAGAGTCACCCGGAGAGAAAAGTGTACCAAGTTTTCACAGAAAGCAACTTGGTCAAGCAATGGCCATGACTCAGCCACATGGCTGACCCTGACAGGAGAACTGAAAGGTGCTACACATGGTTCCAAAGTAAATCCTGAGGAGACTTAACTGACCTTGAAAGATAGAAAGAAATTAATTTTAATTAATACAGGTCTCACTTTAACTTGATCTTGAACATCCAGCACAAGAGTATAACCACAAGATGTATACAAATCATTAGCACCCTCTGACAATTTCCAGCTACACTGGTAACTGACTACAGTTATGGGTTAATGGGCTATATAGGGTTAAAATGCTGACTGCAGAGACCTGAAATCCTTGAGGTGGGAATCTTTAGCCTAAATGAGTAAGCTCACTTTGAATGGAAAGGGTTCAAGATGGAGAAGGTCTCCTACAGAATCCTCCAAACACAGCTCCTCCAACTCCAACTGACCACCCATTGCTTGCAACTACAAAACAAAAAAGGAGGAGCTATGAGGAGCAGCTAAGGCTGAAGATCAATTGGTTACATGTGCAGGGCTAGAGCTAGGCCAGTCCCAAGAATACGGAGCACCTGAGGTGAGCCAGGTGAACTAGTTGTTCCAGTTCTGAGAACATGAGGCACCTGGGGGGAGCCAGGCAAACAAGTTGTTAGGCAGAGGGTTTTCACCTGACATCAACCTACCAAGTATAAAAATAAACGTGCTGCAATCACTGGGTGGCTCTTTTCTCCAACCAAGACAGAGGAGGGCTGGGGATTTAGCTGAGCAGCACAGCGCCTGCCAGGCAAGCACAAGGTCATGAGTTCAATTCCTGGTACCAGAAAAAAAACAAAAAACAACCAAGACAGAGGGCTCCACCTGACCTCAGCTCTCTGCATTTTCACTCTTGTCTTCATTTTTTCACCATCCTCCCCCCAGGAGTTTTTGAGAGCTGCCCTGGGCACAACAAATTTAAAATCATCTTATTACTGATTGTTTACATTTTTCTGTCTCTGTCTTGTTGTGGGATTTAAGAGACAGAAGAGACCAATGGGAAACAAGAGGACTTTATTTTTAGATGTAAATCAGCTCAGCTGATAAATCTAAAATAACTGAGCAAAGGATAAAGGACAGCTTCTAGCTTTTATGCATTGGTCAAGGGGTTGGTCTTTGGCATGGAACCTGTGGACAGACAAATGTAGTTTGTCTAGCTGTGACGGTTTTGTATCTTGCTGGCCCTGCTCAGGGATAACAGGATGTTATGGAACAGGAAATTATGAGATTTCTTATAGGGACAAAAGTTATTGATTCATGCTCAGCTAGAGTGTAAATTTCTTATAAATTGGATTCATCTTTGTGTGATCCACCACGGTAACCCCAGTGACCAGAATGATACCTGAGACAATGTGGTATGTTGCATAACTGTTGGCTGAATTAGTGAAGAGCATGGCACATTTATCTCCCACTGGGATGCATGTCCCAGCGAGCGAATGCCTGAGTGTGCCTAAGCCATCGATGGCAAATTTATGGCACATGTACCACAACACAGCTGGCATGCAGAGCCCTCTCTCCCCACAGGTGAGCCAAGTCACCCTATCATCACCCCAGCAGTCAAGCGTCAGTAACAGCACACATATGGGCACCAGTAGCTGAGCATCAGATAACAGTACATATAGGGGTAGTGTTGGCACTTTGCAATAAATAAGTGGGTTTTGGGTTGCAGTCTGGGCACTTGTTCCCTAAAAGGCTTGCTATCATAGGCCTAAGCCATAACAAAGAGTGGTAAGTGACATAGGGGCTGGGATCATTAATGGTCAGTAACTGGTGAAGGAGATGGGGCCCACAGCACAGGCACAAATGTGTTATTGTTTTTTGTCTCAATATTCCTCCAAAGCCTCACGCCATGATGGAGGGTGGGCTTTTAGGAGCTGGCTGAATCTAGAGTTTGTGACTGGTTCATTGTGAATGCTGGGATTGGGAATATGAGTGCTACTTCTGCCCTGGGGTGGGTAGCCTGCCTAAATATGAGGAAGGAAAAGAGGCTTGCTTCCCCCACACACCTTTTTTATTGTTTTTGTTATTTTTGCTGTCTTCTGCCACCATAAACTGTTGCCCCTCTGCCATGTGCCACCCTGCCTTGGAGCCAGCTGATCAAGGACTGAAACTTCCACAGACTGTGAGCTAAATAAACCTTTCCTCCTTTAACATTGGGCATCAGGTATTTTGTGTCAGCAATGAGAGAAAAGTAACTAAGACAGTAGCTTCAGATAAAACACCAAAACTGATCAAAAGAACAAAGATGCTCTTCAACATGTGGTCAGTTATATCCCAATAATTCATCGAAGTTGAAAATGTATTGAGTATATCAAAAGCAGGATGGTGTAGAACTGAATATTCTATATACATGATGGAATGCAAAACCACAAAGCATAACATCCAAAATATGCTAGCAGTACAGTGTCTGTTGTTTACCCTCATGACACCATGGCTGACTAAGAGGTACCACTCACTGCATCCACCCAGCATCAGGAGAAGATTGTACTACATGTCCCTAGGCCTGCAAAAGATCAAAATCCAATCTTCAAAGTATGCTGTAAACTGAACTACTAAGTGCTTATTGCTTTCACACATTGGTTGAGTTGAAAAACCATAAATTAAACCATCATTATTTGGGGACTGTCATGCTATCTGATTTTATTTTATTTTAAAGGGACCCAGGAATCAAACACAGGGCCTTGTCATTCTAGGCAAGCACTCTTCCACTGAGCTACACTCCCAGCCTACTGTCTGAATTTGGAAGTAAGAGAAAAGAATTAAGGGAGTCTTTATTTAAGCACCATAATTTAATAAAAATTAGGAAAAAATCCTAAATTGCAAGTAGGGGCAATGTGTTGGGTCAGGATTGGTTTGTTTGATTGCTGAGAGTACAACTAGACTCCTTTCCCCTGTATAACCATCTTCAGATTATTTATTTATTTATTTATTTATGGGTCCTGGGAATTGATTTTTTTTTTTTTTGGTCTTTTTGGGGGGGGGGTCTTTCTTTTCTTTTTTTTTTTTTTTTTTTTTTTGAGACAGAGTCTTGCTATGCAGTTCAGGATGGTCTTGAGCTCACTTTGTAGCCTAGGCTGGTCTTGAACTCACAGTGATCCTCCTGCCTCAGCTTCCTGAGTGCTGGGATTACAGGTGTGTGCCACCACACCTGGCTTGTACTGAGAATTGAACTCAGGATCTCGTGCTTGCTAGGCAGGAGCTTGTGCCACTGAGCTACATCCTCAGCCCTATAATTATTTATTCAAATAACTGATTTACTTGCTAGTCTCTGAGCAAGATCACAGACAGTAGGAATGATGTTATCCTGTAATGGCTTCATCCCAACTTGTCATACAGAACTGGCACATGCCAGGTGCTCAATAATTATTTGTTGAATAAAATAAAGGTATAGAAAAATCTCGGGGGTCAGTTGGAAAGAGGTGACCCTGCTGTATAAAGAGATGACAATGACAAGGCCTGGCGCATCTTGGGGAGACCTTGAATATTTACTTGTGCCCATCTAAAGTGAGCCTGTCCGAGAGTCTAACTACCTGTCGAACTTTTGTCCTTTCTGAGGCACTACTGCTGAAAGTCTTCATAAAGGTTTTGTAAGGAAAGAATGAAATATGTCAAACTCTTACCCTAGAGTATATGTGTGTTCATTACTAGTTTACATGACGCACCTTACTGTATTCTATTTTGTCTGCTTTGATGGAAAATATCAGAAACAAGAATCACATCTGCACCTCTAATATCAGGAATATTTTAGTCTTAATCACGAAGGAAGAAATACAGGGTAATTTATAAGCAACACAAATATATTGCTTGTAGTTCTGAAAACTACGAAGTGAAGAACAAGGCATCAGCAGATCTTCTGTCTAGTAAGACCTGTTTGCTCACTGGTGGTGATATTTTACTACATCCCTATGTGGTAGAAATGATGCCCCCCAAAAGCCTTTCTTTATGAGGGTACTAATTGAATTTGTGAGCATCCCACTGTCATGACCTAATTACACCCCACAAGGACAAGTCCTAATATCCTCAAAATAAGGATTAGTTTTCAATATATGAATTGGTGGGAGGAGAATATTCAGAACAGAGCTCAACTAACACAACTCATATAAGAAGCATGGCAGGAAATGGTTTTGAAATGTAAGCACGGATCTGTTGAAGATCTCCAGAAAAATTGCTCTCTTTGTAGAGATATGCCTTCATCGTCCTTCTGTCTTCCTGAGGGACTCTAGACAAAAAAGAAGCTGAGTAAAAACAGCCACTTGTGATAATGGAAGCGGCAGATGACACAACAGACAACATGAGCTAGGAATTGTAAGACAAATGATTTAAAGAGCCACTGCATTAATCTACCCTTCTGACCTCCAAATGTAATGAGGAAAATTCTCACTGGTGAAAGGAGTTACATGGAGAATAATGTTGCTCAGTTTGTTATCATTTCTAAATCACTAATAGGCCAATTTATCTTCTGGTCAATCATCCAGACTTATAAGCATCTACAGAGCAGATCTAAAAGGAGATTTCATTTAACAAAGTTATATTTGGATAAATCCAAAGTTTGAGATAATATAAAAGTAATATCCAATAAACCTATTGTTATATTAAAATCCTGACATTTTAATTATGTATACACAAGAATAGAACTACAATTTATTTCTTAACAAACTGTCCAAATATATTATCAAATTCTAAATGGTACAGAAGATCTATATAATTATTATCATTTTTTAGAAATATGGTTTCTTTCTTTTTTCAGCAAAAATTATTTTATTGGGACATTTTAGGTATATATAGTAAGCATATTCATCATAGGGAATTTGTACCTGAACATGATACATCTTGATTCTTTTTTCCCCATTCCCTTACCCTACCTACAACCCCTCTTCCCTTCTTTATTTAAAAAAGCTTTTTTCCATTTCTTCCTTCTTTTCTCATTTTTTTGCTGCTTCCTTACTTCTTTTCCCCTTCCCTCTCACCAGTTCTCCTCCCCATATGAACATTTTCTTCCTTTATTATCTCTTTCTAATATGTTTTTCAGAGCACTCTATAGAGCTGATTTGGTGGTCATAAGTTTCTTCAGTTGTTCTTTGTCACAAAGTATCTTATTTCTCCATCAATTTCAATTTCAAAAGATAGCTTCACAGGATACAACAATCTTAGTTGAAGAGTGTTTTCCTTTAGGGCTTGTTTTTTGCTCACCCTGATGCCACTGCAGAAGGGGCCTTGGACTCTGGAAGCCTCAGTGAACAGCCTGGGACCTGGATCCTCCTGCCCCCACCCCCTGCCACCACCTCACGAAGGGCCTTGGGCTTGGAAAGCCTCAGTGGTCTGCCTGGGGGCCCAGATCCTCTGGCTACACCCCATGCGGCCATCTCAGGAATGAACCTGAATTCCCAGAAACCTAGGGAGATTTGAAAATGACAAAAGGAAGAAGCAAAGTGCAATCTCAGCAAAATACCCCACCCAGAACAAGTCCAGGAAATATCAACATGGAAGAACATGGAAACCACACACCTGAAATATCTGAAGTGATAGCAGCTGAAGCAAAGAACCAACTACATCAGCCTATAGAGGAAATCAGATCAGAAATAATTGCTCAGGTAAAAAAAAAAAGGAATGACAGCCATCATGAAAGAATTGCTCAGCATATCAAAAGAAGACGTAGATTAAAAAATAAAGGAGCACAGAAAAATGATGGAAACCTTGAATGAACAGTACAGGAAAGAATTAGACTGCATGAAACAGATTCAAAGAGACATTCAGGAAATTAAAAACTCCACTGAAAGCTGGAAGAACTGCTTCAATGAAATGGAAGATAGACTCTCAGACCTTGAAGACAGCATTGCAGCTAGTGATTGTGAAAGAAAAGATCTCTTAAAAAATAACAAAGGAATTTCTACTGTTTTATCAAAGAATTATTTTCTTATTCCCTATAATGGTTTGAGCAATCTTTCATTCTTGCCTCTGGTAATCTGAGCAATGTAGTTGAGGATAGTGATATGTAATGTAACAACCACTGTTAATTTGTATTATTTTGTCTTGAGACTCTGTATCAATTTGAATGTTCTTGCTTTGATTTGTTTATGTTTGTGACACTGGTATGCTGCTACTGTTCTATTTCTTTGTTTGTTTGTTTCTAATTTACTACTGTCTTTAAAACAAAAAAATAACAAAGGAACAGCAAATAATTCAACAGCTGTAAGATGAGGCAAAGAAAAACAATATAAGGCTGATAGATGTCAATGAAAGAGCAGGAGACAACATGAATGACATAAAGAATATTTGCAACAGTAATTGCAGAAAGTTTCCCAAGAATGGGACAAGAAATTTATATACACATAAGTGAGGCATGTAGAACCCCAATTAGCCATAACCAAATAAATTTACACCCAGACACATACTAATCAAAATCTCAGAAATTGAGAAAAAGAACAAGATATTAAAAGTTGTTATAGAAAAGAAATAGATCACCTATGAAGGAAATCTCATCAGAATCATAGCAGACTTCTCAACACAGACCATCAAGTCAAAAAGAGCTTGGAGTGAAGTATTTCAGGTCCTGAAAGAAAAAAAACTTCCAATCCAGATTGCTACACCCTGCAAAGCTGTCTTTCAAAATTGATGGAGAAATAAGATACTTCCATGACAAAGATCAACTGAAGAAATTCACAAGTGCCAAGCCAATTTTACAAAGAATACTGAAAGATATTCTACAAAGAGATAAAAATAACCACAATCTCAAGACCAACAATAGAAAAGAACTACCAAGCAAGGTAAGCAATTAAACAGAGGGGGAAAGTACAGAACTAACAGTGGGAAAATAACATGACAAGGATAAGTCAATACATATCAGTAATAACCATTAATGTAAATGGCCTCAATTCACCAACAAAAGAAACAGACTGGCAGAGTGGATCAAGAAACAAAATCCAACTATATGCTGCATACAAGAAACGCATTTAACTCAAAAGGAAATCCATAGACTAGAAGTCAAAGGATGGAAAACAATACTCCATGCAACAGGAACCCAGAAAAAAACAGGAGTAGCTATTCTGTTTTCAGACAAGGTGAACTTCACACCAACAATGATCAACAGATAAAGAAGGTCACTATATTCTTGTTAAGGGAAAACTGCAAGAGGAAGAGATAAAAATCATAAATATATATGCACCAAATGTAGGAGAACCCAATTATAGAAGGCAAATTTTAACAGACATGAAAAATCAAATAAGTAATAACACAATTGTAACAGGGGATTTTAACACCCCATTGTTACAAACAGATAGATCAAATACACAAAAAGCAAAGAAAGAACAGAACTAAATCAAACGTGTGAACAAATGGACTTTGTAGACCTTTACAGAATATTCTACCCAACAACATTAGAATACACATTCTTCTCAGCTGCATGGGACATTCTTTAAAATAGACCAGATGCTAACACATAGAACACGCTTAAGTAAATGCAAAGGAATTGAAATTATCCCATACCTATTATTGGACTATAGTGCAATAAAACTGGAAATAAATGATAAAAGAATTACACAAGCTCCATAAACACATGGAAATTAAATAACACCCTCCTGAACAACCGATGGGTCACAGAAGAAATTAAAGTATAAATTAAACACTATTTACAAACAAACAAAAATGCAGATACAAATTACCGGAACCTGTGGAACACAATGAACACAGTCCTCAGAGGGAAATTTATAACAGTGGATTCCCACATCAGGAAAACAAAACAAATAAACCCCCTTATGTTACACCTCAAACTTCTAGAAAAAGAAGAGAAAGTTAATCTCAAAGCCTGAAGAAGGGAGGAAATTAAAAAGATTAGAGGAGAAATTAACACAGATGAAACTAAGAAAACAATACAAAGAATGAATGAATCAATGAGTTGGTTCTTAGAAAAAATAAATAAAATTGATAAATCCCTAGCCAACTTTTTCAAAAAAGAAAGAAAAAACTCAAATCCATGCAATAAGAAATAAAAGGGATGATATCACTACAGATCCTATAGAAATTCAGAAGAGCATCTACACCTGCTTTGAAAATCTTTACTTTCATTGGATGGGAAATGCAGAAGAAATGGACCAATTCCTAGATAGATATGAATTACCAAAGCTGAATCAAGAAGATATGAAAGTCTTGAATAACTCAAAATCAGGGAATGAAATTGAAAAGGTAATAAAAAACTTACCAACAAAAAAAGCCCAGTCCTGATGGATTCACAGCTGAATTCTACAAGAAATTTAGAGAAGATTTAATACCAATTTTTCTCAAATGCTTTAAAGAAATACAAAGGGAAGCAATTCTCCCAAACTCATTCCTGGAGGAAAGTATTATCCTGATATCAAAACTAGAGAAAGAACTAACCAAAAAAGAAAACTACAAGCCAATCTCCCTAATGAACATAGATGCAAAACTTCTCAATAAAATACTAGCTAATAGAATGCAGCAAATCATCAAGAAGATAATATGCCATGACCAAGTAACATTCATCCCAGGAATTCAGGATGGTTCAATATACATAAATCAATCAATATAATACACCATATCAACAGAGCTAAAGGCAAGAATCACATGATCATCTCAATAGATGAAGAAAAAGTTTGTGGTAAAGTGCAACACTTATTCATGATAAAAATCCTACAGAAAATTGGCATAGATGGACTTTACCTAAATCTGATAAAAACCATCTATGACAAACCAAGAGCCAATATCATATTAAATGGATAAAAACTGAAAGCTTTCACTCTAAAATCAGGAACAACACAAGGATGTCCACTGTCACCACTCCTATTCAACATAGTTCTGGAGACACTAGCCAGAGCAATTAGACAAGAGAAATAAAAGGAAGAAAGGCGGGAAAAAAAGAAGTGAAATTATCTTTATTTGCAGAAGACATGATAGTCTATATAGAAGACCCCAAAAACTCCACCAAAGGCTCCTAGAATTAATCAACAAATTCAGTAGCATAGCTGAATTACAAAGTTAACACTCAAAAATCAATAGCATTTGCATACACAAGCAACAAACATACCAAGAGAGAAATAAGGGAAAGCATACCTTTTACAACAGCATCCAAGAAACGGAAATACTTAGAAATTAATCTAATAAAAGAAGTAAAAGATCTATACAGTGAAAATTACACTACTCTGAAAAGAGAGATTGAAGAGGATTTCAAAAAAATGGAAAGATCTTCCTTGTTCATGGATAGGAAGAACCAACACTGTGAAAATGGCCATACTCCCAAAGTTGTACAGATTCAATGCAATTCCAATAAAAATACCATTGGTATACCTCAAAGACCTAGAGAAAACATTCCTAAAATTTATCTGGAACCAGAAGAAACCCAGAATAGCAAAAGCAATCCTGGGAAAGAAAGGAAAGGCAGGAGGTATCACAATCCCCAATTTGAAATTATACTATAAAGAAAAAAAAAAGAAATTATACTACAAAGCTACTGTGATAAAATCAGCATGGTATTGGCAAAATAACAGACCTGAAGTTCAAAGGAACAGATTAAAAGATGCAGACACAAACACAAAGACACTCAGCCACCTTATCTTTGACAAAGGAGCCAAACATGTTCACTGGAAGAAAGATAGCTTCTTTAATAAATGGTGCTGGAAAAACTGGCTTTCCACATGCCAAAGACTAAAACTAGACCCAAGCCTATTACCATGCACCAAAATAACGTCAAAATGGCTTAAAGATCTAAATATTAAAACAGAAACATTAGATCTAATGGAAGAGAAAGTAGGTGGAAGTTGTGAAGACATAGGGGTAGGCAGAGAGTTCATGAACAAAAAACAAACTGCAAGGGAAACACTTCAAAAAATCAACAACTGGGATCTCATCTTATTGAAAAGTTTCTGAACAACAAAAGAAATCACCAACAGGGTGAAAACAAAACCCACAAATTGGGAAAAAATTTTAGCCAACTGTCTCTTAGACAAAGGACTCTTGTCTAGAATATGTAAAGAATTAAACAATATCAGGTCCCCCAAATTCAAAGACCCAATACAAAAATGGGCATCTGAGCCGACACACTTATCACATGAAAAAATACGAATGGTAAATAAATGCATGAAAAATTGTTCAACATCATTAGTCATTTAAAAGTGCAAATTAAAACAACACTGAGATTACATCTCATCCCAGAAAGAATGGCTATCATCAAGAAACCAACCAATAACAAATGCTGGAGGGGCTGTCGAGATAAAGGAACCCTTCTCCACTGTTGGTGGGCGTGTAGACTGGTGCAACCACTGTGGAAATCAGTCTGGAGATTCCTCAGTAAATGAGCATCAGAGGTCCCATTCAACCTGGCTATTCCCCTCCTGCAATTTTTCCAGAAGAACTGAAAACATTATACCACAGTGATATATGTGCACTCATGTTTATAGCAGCACAATTTGTCATAGCTAAATCTTGGAAACAACCCAAATGTCCATCAACTGAGGAATGAATAAAAAAGATATGGTATTTTTATACAATGGAGTATTACTCAGCTATAAAAAAGATCAACTTGAGGTTTTTGTAGGTAAATGGGTGCAACTAGAGACCATACTCATTAGTGAAACAAGTCAGATTCATATGTGTAGACATCATATTTCCTCCCTAATATAAGAACCTGAAAGAGTAAATAAAATCTGAAAGATACAACAGATATTGTGAAAGGGAAAAGAAACTGCTCAAATAGGAAGGAGCAACTGGGATGAGGAAGGGGACAGGAAAAAGAAGCAAGAGGGAAAAAATATGTATATGTATACACAGGATAGCTAGGATAATTGTACTACTAA
This sequence comes from Chinchilla lanigera, assembly GCF_000276665.1. Taxonomy (NCBI): domain Eukaryota; kingdom Metazoa; phylum Chordata; class Mammalia; order Rodentia; family Chinchillidae; genus Chinchilla; species Chinchilla lanigera. The sequence goes on along the minus strand of NW_004955454.1, from coordinate 12,468,690 downwards.
TATCTGTTGGTTTATTGAAAGGAACTGTTAATGTGTAATTGATCAATCTTGCATGCGTATATCTTGTTATATGGGCAACCATTTTGAAGATGACACTATGTAATATAACAACCATTGCTAATATCCTATCACCACGTTTTGGAATTCTGTATCATTTTATTGTTTTCTGTACTGTTTTGTTCATGTGTTTGTTTTTGTTATTTTAGGTTTTTTTAGATGAAAAACAAAATTTATATGCGTATATGAGGATAGCTGGAACAGGTGTATTGCCGATGTCTGTGGTTTATTGAGAGGAACAGTCAATGCTTAAAATTTTCTTTTTTCTTGACCAATTTTGCATGCTTGAATTTGGTTATAAGAACGATTGATCTAAAAACAATATGCAGTATAAGAACCATTGTTGAACTCCTACCGTCTTGTATGGTGAAGCTCTGCATCATTTCCTATTTTTTTATTACTTGTTAATTACTGTCTTTGATTGTTTGATCAATCTTACAGTCTTATGTCTGGTGGACTGAGCAACTTCATTGAGGATAACAATATGTAATATAGCAACCATTGTTAATGCCTATCATTTTGTTTTGAGGTCATGTATCATTTTTGTTGTTTTTGTGTTGTTTTGATTTTTTCTTCATTGTTGTTTTCTTAGTTTTTGTAATTTTTAAAATAAAAAAATAAAAATAAAAATAAAAAAATACTTTACTCCAAGGTCTTCTTGATTTTAGGGTTTGTGTTGAGAAGTCTGTTGTGATTCTGATGGGCTTTTCTTTATAGGTGATTTTCTCTATCTGCTTTTAAAATTGTATTTTAATGCTGAATTTTTGGAATCTTGATTATATGCCTTGGTGTAGATTTACTTTGGTTGTGGTTATTTGGACTTTTATATGCTTCATTTATTTGTATGTCAAATTCTTTATCCATGTTTGGGAAGTTTTCTGCCATTATTTCTGTGAGAATGTTTTTAATGGCTTTTGTGCATCTCCAGCTTTCTCACTGTTTCCAGTGAATCTTTCGTTGTTTTCCTTCGCTTCATCCTGCAGCTGTTGGATTGATTTTTTGTGGTCTCTTGTGATTTTTAAGATATGTTTCTTTTGCTGGTTGCTAGCTGCATTGCTGTCTTCTAGATCTGATATTCTATCCTCGCCTTCATTCAATCTGCTTCATACAATTTAAGTGGAGTTTCTAATCCCTTGTATTTCTGTTTGGATCTGTTTTATTGATTCTATTTCTTGTCTATGCTTGGCATTCATGGTTTTCATCATTTTCCTGAGCTCCTATTTGTTTATCTGTGTCTGCTTTAATGTCTTTGATTTTGATAGTCATTTCTTTTTGCACATTAGAGATTATTTTTTCTATGGCCTCTTCCATTGTTTTTTTTTACTTCTGCTGCTATCATTTCAGAGAATTTTATTTGTTGGCTTCTGTTTCCTCCATCTCGTCATGTTCTGGATTTCTTATGGGTGGGCTGAGTGCTTGGGATTGCATTTTGCTTCTGTGTCTTATCATTTTCTATTTTATTTGTTTTCTGTGATGATGTTTTTAGATTTCCAATGTAAGATAGCCTTATCCCTGAGACCAAGACTTTCCTCGGAGGTGTCTGTTCCTCAGGACATCTCCTCCAGCCAGCACATCCATCATTCCCTAGCTGGCCCTGCCCTGCTCCTCTCACCGGCACTGCCATATCCCTCTCCCAGGCAAGCAGTCCCAGGGCAGTGGAGGAAGTGCAGAGCACAGGCCCACACTCCTCTCACCAGCACCAACATTTCAGGGCAACAGAGGAAATGCAGAGCATGGACCTACACTGCCCTCTACTTCTATTGCCAGCAGTGCCATCCAGGGACAATGGTGGAGGAGGGGGTAGAGCACAGGCTCACACTCTACTCGCAGGCTTTGCCATCCCAGCGCAATGGAGAAAGCACACAGTGCAGATGCACGCTCCACTCAATGGCACCACATTCCTGGCTGTAACGGAGGAAGGGCACGGTGCAGATGCACACTCCATGGGTAAGTGTCTCCTTCCCAGGCAATGGGAAGTGGAGCACATAGACTCCTCGTTCTAATTTTGTGAGGAATCTCCAGACTGATTTCCACAGTGGCTGCACCAGTCTATATTCCCACCAACAGTGGAGAGGGGTTCCTTTTTCCCATAGCCCTGCCAGCATTTGTTGTTCGTTGATTTCTTGCCAGTCTTTCTGGGGTGAGATGGAATCTCAGAGTTGTTTTCATTCACATTTTGTGAATAACCAATGGTGTTGAACATTTTTTCATATATTTATTCGCTGTTTCTATTTGTTTATCTGAGAAGTGTCTATTCATCTCAGATGCCCATTTTTGGATTGGGTCTTTGAATTTTAGGGGTCTGACTTTTTGAGTTCTTTGTATATTCTAGATAGTAATCCTATCTAAAAAACAAAAGTTTTTTCCCACACTGTGGGCTGTCACTTCACTCTGTTGGTAGTTTTTCTTGCTGTGCAAAAGCCTTTTAATAAGATGAGATCCCAGTTGTTGACTCTTTGTGATAGTTCCTGTGCAACTGGGGTTTTATTCATAAAGTCTTCAATTATACCAATGTCTTCAAAAGTTTTACAAATTCTATCTTCCAGCAGATTTAATGTTTATGTTTTAATATTATTTATATCTTTGATTTATTTCAACTTTAGTGTGTGGTGAAAGAGATGAGTCTAATTTTAATCTCTGGCTTGTGAAAAACCATTTTCAGCACAATTTATTAAAGAGGTTGTGCTCACTTCAGTAGCATATATACTATATATTAAAGAGGTCATCTTTCTTCCAGTGAATGTGTTTGGCCCCTTTGTCAAAGATAAGGTAACTAAGTATGTCTGCAGTTGTGTCTGCATCTTCTAGTCTGTTCCGCTGATCTTTTACTAGACCTGAACAGACTTGAAAAGTGAGCATAGCCCCAATCAATAACGGGTAAAATTGCTAGTAGGTCACTAGATTATCAGGTTAGTGTCTTGGTTACACCAGACTTAGATTTTTGAAAGAGTGAAGTGATAGAGTAACACCACATTTGGCCAATGGGAAATATCCACAACATTTTAGGAACATTCACTGGGCATTTATAAAAGGCCTGTGTTCATAATATTTAAAAAACTGTTCCTAACTGTACTCCTCAACTGTTGAAAAGAAATATATTTTTATGCCCAGGCATTCAAAATAGGCTGATGACATACATAAGGTAAAGTATACTTAAAAATCATACATCTTATAAGTGCCCATCTTTTTTGTTTTTAAATCATAGAAGCATCTCTGGAAATGACTTTTTGAAGTGGAATTATTAGATACAAGAGCTGCTATGCCTGGTCAGTAGATTAGAGGTCATAGAGCAGAAAACAGTAACAAGGAAGAGAAGGTTCCATACCAGGTCATCTTTAGAGAAAATTTGTCATACTGTAGCCATTGTTTTGTGGGCATATTTTATTCCTGTATATTGCACTTATAGTTGGTAATACAAAGTACATTTTGAAATATCTAGTCTTTCTGGATGTTCTGTGAATGTTAAAAGAAGAAGATATAAACCAATACATTCTGTAAATTTCTTTTGCAAAAATAAGTAGGAAGTGATGGTTTGTGGAGAGTGGCCAAACCTGACCTTGTGTAGGAGACATTCCGCTTCTGTACTAGGTTAGAGGAGAAAGAAAAGAACATGGGAAGAGCACTGTGGTGGATTGACAACTGGTGGTCAATTTATAACCCCCAGCTGAAGTGAGTAAGTGTGGTGCTGGGTGTGGGAGGCCCACCTGGGGACTGTTGCCAGAAGCATAAGAGGCAGAACTGGAGAGGAAGGAAAAAAGGCTTTGGGGAACTAAAGAGGCTGTTGGGAGTAGAGAAAGGCTGTTGGAGCCGGTAGATGGTGTAAGGATGTGTTGGTTCTGTTTGAGGAGCTCGTCATGCTGGCTTTCCTGATGAACTTGGCTGTTTTCAACCTCTGAGGAGCTCAGGCCCTCGCTGGCACTGAGAATGGCTTCGGTTCACTTTGGGGGAGCTCTGGTCCTCCCTCTGAGCATCACTTCCTGGCTCCAGAAGGGAAGATGATGCACTGCCGGTCTTCTGGAGAAGCTTGCTGCATTGGCTTCCCTGATGGGAACTTAATCATCTTGATCGTTGGAAGAGCTCGAGACCTCACCATTGCTGAGGATGGCTGTGGTACCTTTCAGTAGCTCTGGTTCTTCTGAGCATCACTTCCTGGCTCCAGTGCAGATCCCTCAGCCTGCTAGCACAGATCCTTCATCCCACTGGCACAGACTTCCTAGATTCCACCACTGACCTTTGGGCCTTCCCAGCACTGATCCATGAAATAGGCCTGCATGAGTTGTTGTCATGGGCTCTGGATCTCCAGTTGGATTCATGGGAGGCACTGTTATGAGCTGTAGGTATTCAACTGGACTCATGCAAGACATTTCTGTGGAATCCAGGCCCTCACCTGGATTCCTTGGTCTAAGTGTGTGGACAGATTTCCTGCACTCTTTTGTATATCATTCTTCCGGTGACTCTTATAAATAATCTTATAAAATATGTGTCCTGTATTATATTGTTGTCCCTTGCAAAACATCCCCCAAACCAACACAAGGTCTATATCACAGTGCTTATTGTGGAGCAAGATTAAACATTACCCCTTATGTTTGTACATTTTGTTTTGCTTTGCTGTGTATGTAAAGGATAAGTGACTCCTAATTAACAATATCTAGTTTTCTTAGATGTTAAAAAGGCTGCCCATCTCGGACAAAAGTAGAGCTAGTAAACTAATAGATTTTGTATTTGTTATGTTAAGATTCCTAAGAAAGATTTTCTTTTGAAAATTTGAGCATTATATCCACTGAGTTGGTAGTGAAGGGAAGAGTTCATATTTTGAACAACACTTTTAAATTATGACTATTGTTAAATACATGAAGTATGTTTAGGAGGACTGTGGATATGGAGGACAATTAAATCTTTACTTGAAACACCTATTCTGCCTAGAATGTTTAATTTAGGACTGCATGTAGAAAAAGTGAGGTATCACTTTGCAAATATATTTGTTAAAAAGCATAGGAAATATTCTCTCTTTAGAAATGGAATTGTTAAACCACCTTCATGAGCAACACAGTCCTTCTAATGCAGTGGTTTGGAGAAGGTGGGACAAAAGGGATTGCAAAATGTGTGTTCATACTTGGAAATCTTCAGACACCATTTTTCTGTGTGTTTTGGGCATTGTGTTTTACTGTGTGTAGAGTGAGCGTATTGGACAGATGAGTCCTAAATTTTGTGATATTTACTCTCTAGATGGTTAAAGTGTTGCATCCTGCTATGTTCAAGTACAGGAGAAAGTATCTTAAAGGAGACGTTTGGCTCTTATCTTCAGAGGTCTTAGTCCATGCCCAGATGGCTCTGTTGCTTTTAGCCTGTGATGAGGCAGAAACACCACGGTAGCAGGGAATTACAGAGGAGAGCTAAGCACCTCAAGGCAGCAGGGTGGCAGAAAGGGTAACAGAGCCAAAGAGGAGGGGCCAGAGACAAGACACACCCTTCAGAGTGACCCCCCACTGGCCTATTTCCTCCACATGACCCCACTTCCTAATAACCCACTCAGCTCTTGACAGGGCAAGACTCCATTTTCTTTTCTTAACTCCATATTAAGAGAGTCACTTAAGTTCACTTAAGCTGTAGTTGACCCCACTCTTCACCTCAGTCCCTCTGGTTAGTTATCAACCCACCTAAAGGACAGCAGAGTCATAAAATGGGAACAGAACAAACAGGACAAACTGGGAAGTAGGCTAAAAGTTAAACCTCAATGGTCATCTGGAATCCAGCAGTCTGACAGCTTCTGGGAGAAGTAAACTTTGTGATAATTGTGTGACATTCTTGTAAGAGTCCCCAAAATGAAGTAATGGTTGCTATGGAAACCTAAAATGTACTTAAACCAGAGGTGAGACCCAGATCAGGGTGGGCATCTTCTCTGGCGATCAGGGTGTGCACCTTCTCTAGAGACTGTCCGTCAGCCAGCTCAATGAAGCTTTGTTAGTTCCTGCTCTTTTGGTCTTTTGTGAATGCCATTCTCTATGAACTCACTTGCTGTATCACTATGGGCTCATCAACAGATTAACCTGTTGATTAAAACATCTGATGATGTTAGCATTCTCACAATTTAATTACTTCACTACGTATGTCTTAATTCAGTCATGTTAATGATTAAGGTTAACTGTCAGACCCACGTACAACAAAAAAACTTAGTAAAATTAGCCCATCTTGTAAAGTTTGTCTTGAAATTCATAGGAAAGTTTGTCTTCCGCAGGTGAATTTTGGATACAAATTGGTTTAACCATCTCAAAGCATTACATATGCCTTTACTTGTTCACTGGATTGAAGGAGGAAAGAAGGTGAGGAGGAAATGGTTCAAGGCCCTGATGATCCTATTTTGAAGGCACTTACACATGTGTAAATTTATTTGCCAGTGCTGTGTACACAGTAGACAACTTCCCACAGAAATATCCAGTCTTTCTAGATATTTACAAGTGTTTGGTATATATATTTCTTTTTTTTTTTTTTTTTTTTTTTTTTTTTT